>NC_133452.1:45238547-45546515 GCF_048565385.1 Saimiri boliviensis
AGGTGAACCATTTACGAGATTAATTGAACTTGAGAATCCAGTGAAATGGTTAAAACTATAAGCTAAAAATATAATTGAATCCTGATGGCTTCCTTGCTGTATTTGTGGCTCTAATGATTAAATCAAATTAGCTATATAAGGTAAAAATCAGTTAAGGCTGTTAATCATGAAAGGTCAAAATACTTGTTAGGCTCAGAGACATGGCCCTATTATATGTCATGGGTTATAAAATAATTAGAAAGGGAGACCAAGGTAGTATAAGACTAAAAGGCTGATAAACATTTTGTTAGAAAATAAACACGTCCTACATTCATGACACTGCCAATGCTTTGCCACTTCCCTGTCTTCAATAAAGCTGCCTCAAATTAAAGTTTTTAAATATAAAGTACATTTAACTTATGCAAAGCATATGAATTTTAGCATAGTTTTTCAGGTTTTCATGTACATATGTACATATAGCTTTTTAATTTCTATTGGAATCATATTGCATTTATAAATTTTTTTTGAGGAAAACTGAACTCCAGGCCTTGTATTTGAAAATAATCTCTTCTTGAGCTATTCTGGAATAAGGAGGCTATTATTTAAGAAAAATGAATTTTCAAATCTTTTTCACAAATTCACAGTGATTTCACAATCACTTTCAGAAAGAAACATTAAATTGCAGAAGCAAACATGACTTGAAATGGAGATTTAAATGTATGATATAACTGGCTTTCTAATTTCCTGTTTCTTTTTCCTTTTTGTCCAAGGAGAGAGAAACACATTGGAATGATGTATTCAAAGAGAATATTCCATTTTTTAAGTAAATACTTCTATATATTTTCAATTCAGGGATTTTTTTTTAATACTAGAAGACTTCTAATGCAAAATATTGCTAAATGAAATCTTGAATAATAACTACATTTTTTTTTTCTAATTATGTTTCACTTTAACTTGCACAGCAAAAGAAACAGTCATTAAAGCGAATCGGCAACCAACAGAATGGAAAAAAATTTTGCAGTCTACCCATCTGACAAAGGGCTGATATCCAGAATTTACAAAGAACTAAAACAGATTTACAAGAAAAAAACAAGCCCATTCAAAAGTGGGCAAAGGATATGAACAGACACTTTACAAAAGAAGACATACATGAGGCCAACAAACATACAAAACATTGTTGGCCAACAAACATACAAAAAAATGCTCATCATCACTGGTCATTAGTGAAAGGCAAATCAAAACTACATTGATATACCATCTCACATCAGTTAGAAAGGCGATCATTAAAAAATCTATAGAAAACAGATGCTGGAGAGGATGTGGAGAAATAGGAACACTTTTACACTGTTGGTGGGAGCGTAAATTAGGTGGGAGTATAAACCACTGCGTAAGACAGTGTGCGATTCCTCAAGGACCTAAAAATAGAAATTTTATTTGATCCAGCAATCCCATTACTGGGTATATATCCAAAGAATTATAAATCGTTCTACTATAAGGACACATGCACACGAATGTTCACTGCAGCACTGTTTACAATAGCAACGACCTGGAACCAACCCAAATGCCCATTGATGATAGACTGGGCAGGGAAAATGTGGCACATATACACCATGGAATACTATGCAGCCATCAAAAATGATGAGCTTGTGTCCTTCATAGGGACATGGATGAACCCTGAAACCATCATTCTCAGCAAACTGAAACAAGAGCAGAAAATCAAACACCGCATGTTCTCACTCATACGTGTATGATGATCAATGAGAACACATGGACACAGGGAGGGGAGCATCACACACTGGGGTCTGTCGGGGGGAAATAGGGGAGGGACAGTGGGGGGTGGGTAGTTGGGGAGACATAGAATGGGGAGAAATGCCAGATATAGGTGATGGGGAGGAAGGCAGCAAATCACACTGCCATGTGTGTACCTATGCAACAATCTTGCATGTTCTTCACGTGTACCCCAAAACCTAAAATGCAATAAAAAAACTTGTGATTAAAAAAAAAATTATGTCTAAAAATGATTTTTCAATGAGCCCTGAAAAAATATCTTTATTTCATTCTTCTCTCATTATTTTCTTTCTCCTTTCTTACTTCTTTTAATATATTTAGGTTGCAGTTGGATTTTAAGCTCCACAAGGGTAGAAACTATATCTGTTTTGTTTACCGCAAAAATGGGGTATAAAATATCTGGTTTGAGTATTTATATATGCATGAATGGACTAAATTGTAACAGTGACTTTCTGTGGGAATGTAAATTAGTTCAACCATTGTGGAAGACAGTGTGGCGATTCCTCAAGGACCTAAAAATAGAAATCCCATTTGACCCAGCAATCCCATTACTGGGTATATATCCAAAGGATTATAAATCATTCTACTACAAGGACACGTGCACACGAATGTTCATTGCAGCACTGTTTACAATAGCAAAGACCTGGAACCAACCCAACTGCCCAACGATGATAGACTGGATAGGGAAAATGTGGTACATATACACCATGGAATATTACGCAGCCATCAAAAAGGATGAGTTCACGTCCTTTGTAGGGACATGGATGAACCTGGAAACCATCATTCTCAGCAAACTGACACAAGAGCAGAAAATCAAACACCGAATATTCTCGCTCATAGGCGGGTGTTGAACAATGAGAACACATGGACACAGGGAGGGGAGCACTACACACTGGGGTCCGTTGGGGGGAAATGGGGGAGGGGCGGGGGTGGGGAAGTGGGAAGAGATAGCATGGGGAGAAATGACAGATACAGGTGAGGGGACGGAAGGCAGCAAACCACACTGCCATGTGTGTACCTATGCAACAATCTTGCATGTTCATCACATGTACCCCGAAACCTAAAATGCAATAAAATAAAATTAAAAAAAAAAATTATCACAATTTAGAAAACTGTTATTCTAAATTCTAAAACCATAATTATTGTTACAAGATAAAAGAGGAAAACACAATTCAATTACTTGCCATACACCTTAAGAACTGAATTAGAAGAGGTGAGTCCTGAATCGTTCACATTTATTAAGTACCAGCTGGATGCAAGTGACTGCAACAGATACTACATGGGAATATCACAGGACACAACTGAGCAACTCTCCTAACATGATTTATATTTATCAATGATTGACAATTAATGCAATCTATTGGAATGTTTTCAGGAACGATTGTTTCTACTAGGATGCAAAACTAGTATCAGCTCACCAATACAGGCAGCTAATTTTAATGTAATAACGAGACAATCAAGTAAAAAGGGGTCCCAGGAAAATATCCACACAGCCTGAGCACTGGGAGGATGGAGTGGAGCTTTGAGAAGTTTGGGCCTTTGGCAGGCGGGAGGAGGCTGGCTCTCCTCTTTCTGTGTGGTAACCTGGAATTCAATCTGTGATGCCTGAAATCTGCTAACAGGACTCTCTTGGTTTACTGAGAGTTCCTGTTTCCCTTTATTCCTTTTCATCCAAGAACCCTGCCCTACTCACCTTATAATGTGTCTGAATGCCTAAATTATCCTGGTCCTCTGACAATAACCTGGTTTTTTCCTACAATAATATAATCAGGTATAAGGAATTATGATGGAAGCATTCCTAAGGAACACTATATTAACAAATCTTGTCTTAGAAAGAACTTCTAGCCAGGTATAGTGGCTCATGCCCAGCACTTTGGGAGGCTGAGTTGAAGACCAGCCTGGGCAATATGATGAAACCCCATCCCTACAAAAAAATATAAAAAAAAATTCTGGCCATAGTGGTGTGTTCCTGTAATACTAGCTACTCAGGAGGCTGAGGTGGGAGGATCTCTTGAACCTGGGGGGTGGAGGTTGCAGTGAGCTGAGATCATGCCACTGAGCTCCAGCGTGGGTGACAGAGCAAGACTCTGTCTCGAAAAAAAAGAAAAAGGAAAAACAACAAAAAGACTTATTTTAGCAAGAAAAATATTTAGAATTTTTAACAATTAGGTGTTTTAATATTAACAATAAATATATTTTGATATAAATGTATACTCATAAAACAAAGGTCCCTGATAAAAATGGTAGTACAATATTTACAAGGTTATTATATTTTTAGCTTAGTTTTCTCATCTCAAACAGGAGCTTTTAATCTGCTTAGGCATTCTCATCACTTTCTTATTTTTTTCCTATTGTTATGATAAACGAAGAGCAAAAGTGGCCCAAGGAAAGCAACTTATATCCTTTAGGACCAATGCCAGTCTATTTTATGATGTAAATCCTGTGTTCTAATTCAGAAATCCTGTTACATCCAAATCCAGCTATATAAACCTGTCCCTTAAAAAAATACCTATATAAAAACACTATTATTATAACGTCTAGTTTGTCAGGGATAAAGGCTCTGATAAGGTTATCAGCCACAGTCTGACAGAAATCCAATTCTAATAGATTATGCTGCAGATCATAGAGGAAGTCAGATTTCTACCTTCTCATTTTTTTTAACCAATGCTGCTGTCATATGATCAAGCTTCCTTGTGATTTTATATTTGCATAGGTTTTTAAATGGTTATGGAAGTTTAATTCACATTAAAATAAGATTTATTGCTTTCACTCTTATTATAAAAAATATTTAAAATGTTGAACATCAGAAAGGGAAATTGAGAAAGTACCATATTTAATGTAATCATCAATATCATTTTAGTGTACATTCCCATTCTTTTTCTTATTACTATATGGTTTCATGTATGTTTAAATGACATGGGAATCTTGCTCTATATTCTGTTACCTGATTTTTTTTCAATTGATTAAAATGTCTCACTAAGTATTCTATATGTGTCAGTTCAATCATGCACTGTGAGTTAGTCAACTACTTTTCCATTAACTTTTTGTAATTTTCTTGCTTATATTATGATCAATTCCTAGAAATTTACATTTTGCATAAAAATGTTTAGTTTAGTTAGATATGTAAACCCTTTTGGAAATCATGCCTGAAAATACTTTGTTTAAACACTATTTCTAAGACAGACTATGAATGCTAGGATATCCAACAGGCATTATTTTAATGAACATATAAACATGACTCTTAAGTACTATGAAACTCCAAATAAAAGCAGTATCCAAAAGGTGTTCCATTTTCTTGAAGCAAAAAATGAAAAATAATTCCCTTTGATTGAAAAAATAATAATGCTCATTCAGCATGAAAACACTTATATATGACTAATTGTTTCCCTTTACTGGTACAAAGCATTTTATGCCAAGACATTTACATTCCTATAGTCCTAAGGCTGGGAGCATGCCACTGAAAGAACTTTAAACACCTATAATTATAAATTGAGTTACATAGAAACATTTCCACAGATGTATGCAAATAAATTAGAAATTTGAATGTTAATAAAACATAAAAACTAGTGAAAAATACCAAACTATACTTTTAAATACTTATCCTTTGCAAGCTAACACAGGCAAATTTGTAATACTATAAATGAATACTGCTATATTTGGCCCTGAGAAGTGAGTGGAGAACATCACTTTTAGCTATATTCTTAGATTTTTATGACCATTTTGACCACTTCAAAAGCATCTGTAATTCTTAATAACTGATGGATCCTGGGATAGCTAAAAGTGTTGAGTCCATTCCCCTTGTGTTAAGTAATTAATTTTAAACAGAAGCATTATTTACCATACATTTAATTGTAGTTTTTCTACCGTGCTTCATGAAAAAAATCACGGCACTCATAGACAATGATACTGTTTGTAAGGCACACCAAGGTAAACAAAAAAGATAGCTTGCAGCAGCTGAAGGTGACTAACCCAAGGAAGGACTCTAGCCACCCCTGGTTCCTCATGAGGAGCTCAATATCCCAGCACATCTGTAAACTATTACCTGTGAGACTACTGGGAACAGTTTTCCTCAGAAAAACTTATATAGTACACAATTTCTTTTCAAAAAGATAGGCTTGCTAATGTATCAAAAATAGTCTGTCTGCTCAACCTGCTCAAGAGGGCAACTAGAGTTTCCCAGGAGTCTGTATATTCTACATAGTCATCTAAAGGCAGCTTCTGGAGATCACATCACTGATCCAATTAATTGCTCAGCAATTGTAGATAATGTGGACAAATCAAGGAGGCAATGCTCATTCAATTTGCATTTCTCTTACAGAATTTTAAACTAGGTGCTTGAGTTTATTTATTGTTTTTTTTTGTTTGGTTTGGTCTTGGTTTTTGAGACAGGGTCTCACTCTCTCACCCAGGCTGGGGTGTAGTAGAGCAATCTCAGCTCACTGTTACCTCCACCTTCTGGGCTTAAGTGATCCTCCCACCTCAGCCTCTTGAGCAGCTGGAACTACGGGTGTGTACAACCATGCCTGGCTAATTATTATTATTTTTGTATTTTTGTAGAGACAGGGTCTTGCCATCTTATCCAGTTTGGTCTCAAACTCCTGAGCTCAAGGGATCTGTCTATCTGGGCCTCCCAACATGTTGGGATTACAGGCTTGAGCCACAACACCTGGTGAGTATTGTTTTGTATTGCAAATTCTCATTTAGAGAGAGAAGTTTCAAATTTAAAAAAATTTATTTTATTTCTACATCTAGAAATGCTTAATATGAATTAAAGCTTTGCAGCTTGTATGTCCCCCCATTTTAGAAGCTTATATACATATATTTCAAAGATCTATCAATCAGCTCTCCATGACTATCACAAAAGCAGGGTTCCAATCTGCTAGCATCATAGAAATGTTTTTGGCTACACATAAGAAAATATCGAGTTACAGGTGGTTTAAAGACTATGTTTAAAATATTTTTTCATTTATAAAGTCTGGAAATGGGCTGCTGTTGGCTACATGGCTCAATGCTGTCGGAGCGCTAGATCTATACTTCTGGGATTTTCTTTCAAATCACCACAAAGTAACACACTAAGCACACAAAAAGGCACTAGGCAGGAAAGAGTTCCTTTCCTTGTGCAACACTCTATTCTTCCAGGAAAGAAAACGGTTCCTAGAGAGGCACACATGAGACTTTTTATCTCTCATTAGTTGAAATTTGTAACAAGCCTACCCAAAATTAAACCACTGGCAAAAAAGTTTGGGATTATTATGGTTGTTTAATTAATTGTAATGCATCTCTTGGACCTGCAGAATGATTTGATCTCCCTGAGAGCTCTGCTGTTCATCTAAATACCTGGAACAAATTAGAATTCTGTTAACAGAGAACAATAGAGGTATCTGCCACTACAACCTATACACAGTTTTTTAGTTTCATTTTGTTCATCTTTAATATCTGAAAGTGAATGAGTGGTATTTTATATTTTTTATGAGTCTCCTGTTTTTTAGAGAAACATCCAACGCTTTGCTTCAGTAAGACTACAAATTCAACTAGAGAAATAATTTAGCAATCATAGTTCTCCCTAAATAAATATTAGATTTTAGATCTTAGTCTATGAGGAACAGCACACACACACAAAAGGTAAGTCAAAGAGACAAACAAAAACCAGATAAAGTGTGTTCCAACCAACCGGCAAGATTCAACTTAACCAGTAAGGAGAAACAATATACGTAGTGTTAGATGTCTTACTGGAAATGTAATACATCTGTGTTTTGAGAAAGAATAAATATTATAGAGAATATTAAGAATATTAGAATAAAGAAATTAAAAACTTTTAAAGACTCAAAAATAGAAAGTTAATGATATTTTAAAAATTTGTATAATTATTTACTAAGGTATGTTAGATGTGTGGTAGTTGTAAATTTTGATTGAATAAGCATAATGTCTAGTTTTTCCCTTTTAGAATTGGAAAAATAACTGGTTTTCTTTCATCAAAGATGCTTTAATCTCATTTTAGCTGTTCTATCCCCAGCTTTCATTTCAAATTCAAAGCAATTGTAAGAATCATGTAAACAGCTTCTAAAATATGTAAAATATCTGAATTGGGAAATATAAGACATTTGTCAATAGAACCTTTATAAAAAAAGATCTATTCATTATGCTTGATTTAAAAATATCCAAATATTGAAATACAGATACAAGTCTATACGTGTGTGTGTGTATACGTATATATGTCTGTGTGTATATATATGTGTGTGTGTGTATATATATATATATATATATATATATATATATATATATAGTTTTAGGCAAATGTATTTAAAGAATTTTCATTTCTTTTGGGTCTTTTGTATGGTATTAGACTGTAAGTGTAGGTTGAGTCATAAAAGGTTTCTAAATATTTTAAATTGCTACAACACAATTTCCCAATTTGCTTGCATATAAAAAAGATTTCTACCTAAATTTTTACTGGGTGCATGTTTTTCTGCCTACACAAGTGACAGGATAGGCATTTATCAATATTTCATGTGATACCTGTCTTCTAAATACCTGTCTTGGTTGGATACTGCCAAGAGCAAAAACTTACTCTTACTATATCTAGTGAATTTTCAGTGAAACCACCTTTGAGAAAATTATAACAGTGAGAAAATTATGACAGTGAAAAATATCTGACCTAACTGACTCCACCTTGCTTCTAACTTTCAAGCTGTTCACTCCTGAGCATAAGCTCAACTAACTTTGGGATGAACTCATTTCACAGTTTAATTTTGAAATAAAGATGACAATAGCCCTTTTCCAAAGCAAACCCTCTTCTTGCCTAGGGTCCAGAATACCTTTGTAAAACTAACAAATTAGCCACAAATTAGAAGTTACAGCTCAGGAGTCATGCAGGTAGACATCACAAGATCACTAATCTCCCAAATTGCTCTAATAGATAACATTAGTATTATAAAACCTAAGATTCCTGTTTGAAGTATTTTTCCCACTTTGCATTTGTTGGATCAGCTGGTGCCACCCAGATCTATTAACTGGCTTATCTGGTCTTGTGGTTTCCATCCAGGAACCGAGTGACTCAGTGCAAGTTGACAGCTTCAACTCCCTATGATTTCATCTCCAGCCTGACCAATCAGCACTCTCCACTACCTGGCCCCCTACCCACCAAACTGTCTTTAAGAAACCCCAGTCTCTAAATTTTTGAAGAGACTGATTTGAGTAATAATAAAACTCCAGTCTTCTGTTCAGCCAGCATTGCATGAATAAACTCTATATTCTCCTGTCTTGATAAATCGACTCTGTATGAGCACCAAGCAAGGAGAACCCTTTGGGTGTCACCTATCACATGCATACATTGCATTATACATTGAATAGTACATTCGTATATTGGTATTTTGGGCTCAAGGGTTCTGGTACACTGAGAAGTGTAGAGAAATGAAATCTCCTGAAGAGAGAACCATGTGTTCAAATCTAAATATTAATTCAGTGTTACAGAGAAAAAACTAAAATAATCCATACTTTTAATTATTTAAATATCTGTATTTAAATGCCCACTATATAAGACAAAAATATGGATAGTAAGAAAGCTTGCTCTCAGAAGAGCTAAATTATCATCAAACATAACACATTTTAACAATTTAAAAGAAAAAACTTTAAAAAGTACTTGCTTCAACAAAGAGCATAATTCAGTTTTAAGTTATGCATCTTTTGGCTATGACTTTATAATGTAAAAATGGTCACAGTATCCAATAAAATGTCCTTTTGATTTCATTTCCAGCTTTTAAGGACAAAAAGGATAAAGGTATAGGCTTACCTTCTGAATTAAGGCCTTAGTTCCTAAGTGCAAACTTTGAACTATAAAGAAAATACTTGTCAACAAAGTGTGTTCTTGAAAATCTGCTTTGCATTTTTCTTAAGTTCATTTATTTTATTAATTAATTAATTTATTTTAAGACTGAGTCTCACTCTGTCACCCAGGCTGGAGTGTAGTGATCTCAGCTCACTGCAACCTCTGCCTCACAGGTTCAAGTGATTCTCCTACCTCAGCCTCTGGAGTAGCTGGGATTTCAGCTGCCCACCAACACGCTCAGCTAATTTTTGCATCTGTAGTAAAGATGGCGTTTCACCATGTTGGCCAGGCTGGTCTTGAACTCTTGACCTCAGGTCAAGAGTTGATCTACCTGCCTCAGCCTCCCAAAGTGCTGGTATTACAGGTTTCAGCCACCGCACTGGGCACCTAAGTTCATTTACTTTTTATTCCCCATTTTAATTGTGGTAGGCAGAATGATGGCCCCTAGAACTGTGAGATAGCAAATGGGTGCTAATTTAAGCTTCTAGGTTTGTGAATTTGTTATTTAGCAATAGGAAATGAATATGTTAATATTAAAATTTTTGATTTAAAAAAAGATTATAACTGTCAAGTAGTTTACCACAAGAGCCAACTGCTATAAATATATTCTATATTCAGTAGACAGGATTTACTAGAATCTTTCAAACTGACTTTTGGTATATGCATTTTCTTTTGAATTCTGAAACATTTAAACATATTAATTTTTCTATGCAGATTTCTAGAAAGTAATTGGTAATATTATTTAAATTATTTATTTAATAGAAAGACATATATAGAAGTTTGGAGACCTGAGTTTAAATCTTAACTCCATTGTGAATCTACCTGTATAATCTGGAATGTACTGGTATTTCTAGTTCTATCTACGTTTGAAACTAACATTCCTAGACGAGTACAACAGATTTTATTGTTATTTTTCTCAAGAAGTATCCTTTTCTAGTATAACAAGCGTTAGCTGCAGTGCCCATGGGCTAGTCCAACAGTGGTGATAGCAACAAATAGAATGTCTCATTCCTTATGTCAGCCACTTAGACAGTCAATCATTTTTATTGGAAATAATGATTGCAGAGTGACATCAACCAAAAATATCAGCACTGGGATTAGTTTCTGTACATTATGCAAGAAATCTTTAATAAAGGATGTAGTTATAATTTCTTAAGGAATATATCATGAAAAAAAAAAACATGAGGCCTCTAATGGCCATCAAGTAGACACATTATTTGCAAGACATACTATTTGATCAAATGTGTTGATCAAATTCAGTAGCTAGGGTGTCAGTAGATAAGGCCTTACAGAATATGTTAAAATAATGCCCAAAATGTAGAAATTTAAAGATACATTTAGTATAAAATATCCTTTGAATGAGAGCTTAGTGTATATTAATCATTCCAAAAGATGAAAAGAAGGCCAAATAAGAGTGCTCTGGAAGCACCAACAATGGATAGTTATGTTTCACCATCTATGTGTGTGTGTGTATATATATATATATATTGCCCTTGGCATTTTTCTTAAGTTCATATATATATATGAACATATCTGATGGCAGTTGAGATATATATGAACTTAAGAAAAATGCCAAGTGAATTTTCAAAAACATACTTTGTTGACAAGTTTTTTATTTGTAGTTCAAAGTTTGCACTTAAAAACTAAGGTCTTAATTCAGAAGGTAAGCCTATGCCTTTATTCATTCTGCCTTTAAAATATATATATTAGTTTCTTTCAACCTTTAGATTGTTTAGTCTTTTTAAATCACCGTAGGGCCAACATTACTAATTCAAGGCTTATGATTCAATGCTGAAAAGTTTAAAAACTATCTTCCTCTGAAAATGTTTTCTCCTGTTCAAGGGTAAAATTGAGTTTTGTCTAAATCAGCATAAGAAATCGAGTTTTCTCATTCGGCTCCAGATAACCATTGTTATCTAAGTCTATGCACAGGTATTTAGAATACTCTACTAATGAGGTTGTGGTTTTGGATTGAATGTCTATGTAAGAGGCTTCATAGTGTTTTTCCTGCTCTTTGTCTATAGAACATAAGTCTCAGCAGAGACACATCTTGCAAATGCAGGGCCACAAGGTATTACAAGGTAAGCAAATGTGAGGAATGATGAAAATCCATCCAAACAACTTGTGAAATCCTGAGCCCTATTTATAGTTAGTACTTTAATAGTGTCATCTTCACAGGGGAAATGGTATTTTCTTTTAGTAGATGTTAACTGTAAATTGAAATAAAAGTATCCATTTATTTCAGTACAAACTTACTTTTCTACAAAACTTTGGGGTGACCAATGTGTATTTGAAAGCAGCATAATTCAGTTGAAACATTCTAGAACTCTGACCTTAGTAGACGCTGTAGGGCAGCGGTCCCCAGTCTTTTTGGCACTAGGGACCAGTTTTGCGGAGGATTATCTTTTCACGAACAGGTGGGGGCAGGGATGGTTTCAGGATGAAACTGTTCCACCTCAGATCATCAGGCATTAGATTCTTATAAGGAGCACGCAACCTAGATCTTTTGCATGCACAATTCACAGTAGGATTCATGCTCCTGTGAGAATCTAATGCTGCCACTGATCTGACAGGAGGCAGAGCTCAGAACTCGGGCAGTAATGCTTGCTTGCCAAATGCCCACCTGTTGCTGTGTGGCCCAATTCCTAACAGGCCTCAGACTGGCACTGGTCCATGGCCCAGGGGCTGGGGCCCTCTACTGTAAGGGAACTTCCCAGGTGCTCCTTTAGGATTGAAGCATTCATTATTCCTCCAGATTCCAGAAATATTACTTGTTGACAACTCAAAGCTAAGTTCTTTCTCAGGAACTACCCTTAGCCGAAGTAAGGTGTCCCATGACTATGCACCCCTTCAGGCATAGCATTCATGTCATGACTGGTTGATGTGGAGGTACAAAGCTACCAGGTCCTTGTCTCGATTCTGGACATTCATGAAAGACTAGTCCAGCTTCAGTGCTCTACATGGCATCGGCTTCTATTGCTACTGAACTATTGCTAATCTTTTCCTTCTGACCAGTCATACTTCTCTCATTCCATTACAGATATTGTTCCTGGAAACACATTCCAATAAATTGCTGGCATGCAAATCTCCATCTCAGAGTCTATTAGCATAGGTACTGAACTAACAACCAATCAAGTCAGTAGTTGTCCAGGAAAGCAATACTAGATCACTTCATGATCTAGTATTGCCTTATATGAACAGTAACTGCCTTATATGAATGACAGTTACATGGTTCTATGTCTCCAATAGGTAGAATGTGTGGATCCAGGAATGGAGCAGTGGATACAGGAGTAGTCCTGCGCATTATCACTCCCAATGACAAACTTGGGGAATTTGTGCTTCCTATTTCCATAAATTAGGCTCTGTGGATCTGGGGGTTCTACTTTCCTGAGAAAAATGCTTCCATTTATTCTGAAAATAAAGCCAGAATTCCATTAAGTATAAGCCATAGCTGTCACCAAGTTACTTTAAATTCTTTGATTCAAGAGATCAGGAACAGAGAAAATAAGTCATTCTCCTGGCAGAAGAAATAGATCCTTAACATCAGTAGGTCCAGATAAGAATATGTTTGGCACACAGATGATATAATGAGGCATTGCTTCTAATTCCCTACCAAGTTTGATGGCAGTGCATCAGAGTAGTTGCCAAAACTTGACAGGCATGTTGAACAGTGCATAAATCCCTTGGGATTGTGGATCTGGATCATCCCACTAGGCAAGCTGGCTACACTGGTAGAGGTGCTAGCTGAGTGTTCCGAAAATACAGATTGGAAGGATAGCAGAGGACTGAGACAATATGTGTCAGTTTTCCCATGCCCCTCTGCAGCCGTGGGGCTGTGGTTTTACTCACTAAACTTGTAAATTCACCTTGGAAAAGAAACCAACCATTAATGTGGAGGGGCTGTTTCCAGAAGGGATGATGTTATTATCTGAAGTAAGTGGATCCACGGAGTGTAAACTATGGACAAAAGAGAATCATGTGGTGTGCCAATCACATCTCCCCATTAGGATTAAGCTCTTATTCTTCTAGTATGGCTTATAATTAAATCCCTGGCCAAAGGAAGTTGCTTCATTCAAGGGTATGATCCCTTCCTTCAGGCAGTCTACATCCAATGACAGCTCCATGGTGAGCACACAGGCCTGCTTACCATTCCCCCAATTTTGGATATATATGCCCAGTTTTGGACATGTATGAAAGACTCCAATGGCTTTGGAGAGTCCCATAACATCAAAGGGTGCTTGTGTTGCAACTGCTTTGCTTTTCCAATATTTTGTCTGCTCAATCCTGATTTTGTTCTTGAGAGCACATCTCAGTAAGCTTACTACATATAAATCTCTGTCTCAGAGTCAGTATCCCAAGGTAGCTGACACATACGTGGAAATCACTACAATTAAGCAAAAAGAAAGACCCCTGAATTTCTTAAGCACAAAATGAGCTACAAAAGATTTTGCTGAATCACCATAAGCATAAACTGTAGTCGTATCATAAGAAATAAGCAAAAATGGGGCTGAATTATATGTGAAAATTTATAAGCCAGGATCAATATTGAAAACACTCCATTTGTAAAATAAACAAATACATCACAGATCTTTAAAAATCACACAAGTTTTAAAGGTTTATATTCCAAATGTCCAGCAATACAGTAATAAAGTCTGTATAATGATCTCAGTGAAGCTGGTGCCTGGAGTATAGTACATCTCAGCTGTTTCTAAATAATATATCCTTGCTTTCATTCTGCCTTCTGCAACTGGATCTTTCTTTCCATTTATATTGTTTTATTCCTTTCCTGTTCTTTAATTCCCTGTGTACACTTATAAAACTATAAAGTTTCCCACACTGTAAAGGAAGTGATGATAATCCCATGTTTTACAAATTACTTATTCTAAATATTTGTCTAAATAGTTGAAATTTGAATGTGACTGGCCTTTTTATTTTTAAAGAGAATAATATGGAAAACCACTATTCATTCAAGAAATTACTATTTATCTACTCTTAATTCCAAACATATTTTCTTCATAGTGTAAAGTAGCCAGAGTAATGCAGTTATTTGTGAGTGCATCACATACATATTCTAATTGTTATTTCTCAAGGTCTTTAATTTATTTCTACCACTTTATACCTCTATGAGTATAAAATGGAATAATTTTATTGACATTTAAAAATAATAATGGCTATTATTTATTACTAGTTCAACAGGTACTAAACACTGCTTACATAATTTTATGATTGCCTCATTCAATTCTCTAACAACTCTGTTAAGTAGATAACTATTATTACCCCTATTACAAAATTGAGTATGTAGACACAAGATTAAAACGTTTGCTATCACCTCTTCTATTCAACATTCTATTACATGACTTAGGAAGCACAACAAAATCTGAAAAACAAATTACAATGTTGGGAAGAAAGAAATTATACTTTCATTATTTATAGATTATGTGATTATTTACAAGAGAATTGGACGACAAATGATTAGAGCTAATTAAGAGTTAATCAATGAAGGATGATAAATATATCAAATCAGTTGTGTTCATATACACAAGGAAACAACAGTTAGAAAATATCATTTTGAAAGCTCTGGCTTCTGGAACTTCTAGTTCACACTTCAGATGTAGCTGTGCAGCCTTTTAATCTCTCCAAAATTCCTTTAGATATGTCAACTACGGTAAGAAAAGAAAACTACATTTTAAGAAAAACTTGTTGACTATTAATGTTCTGTAAAAACTCCAGAATATGGGTGGGAATGATCAAACCACCAACAGAGCGAAGCAGTGAAAGTGACAGAAATGGAAAAAAAAAAATAGTCTGAGGAGCCTCATGAGCAACAGAACTTCTCAATCGTAAATAAAACTGATTCCCATTGGCAAGAATCTTACAATGGATCAGAATGCTGGATCTCTGTTTCTTGGAAAGGTCAAAAACATGGGAGAATCATATATGGGTACAAAAACTGAGGGCTAAGGTTACTAAGGAGAGTAGGGGAGAGGGAAGAGTGGGGAAAGATGAACGCTGCTGTGGTCACCTATGCCCTCTTGGTAGAATTACTCAATTTAACAAACAAAAATATTGTAAATGACATATTTGCATTAAACAAATACTGTTTACCAGAAAATCTAATTATACCAGGCATCTGTATTTTATCTGGTAAATCTATCTCCAGGATCTCAGAACTGTATAGAGGTATAGATCAGTACCTTGAAGAAACACTGCTGGAAGTCAAACAAAAATGTGCAGAGCTAGAACCCTGGAGGTAAGAATGAGTAAATACTAAAGGAAATGCATCCAGAGAGGAGATTTGGCAAAATTCTGTAACTGTAAAATACACCATCTAAAGATGAAAGCATTGTCTTGAAAAACAGAATTGAGGAGATAACCTTTTGAAATAGGCTTAGCTCTGGGAGGCAGAGACATGGCTATACAGAAGGGCCATAATTTGAGGCATTCATGGTAACGGGAGGGGAGGCAGCCCTGAAGTGATAAAGCTGTAAATGGTATTTTGGTTCATCTCTGTATTCACCACAGGAATCTGTTCCTAAAAGTCCTGAATATTATATTTTTTAAAAAATAGAAAGCTAGAGATGAAAGTGAAATCACCATAAAAAGTGGCCACAAAAGTAAAAAGTACGTTCTACTATTATTTTTTCTGTGTGTGAAAGGCTTTCCTAAATCTAAAATTCTACAATACCAAGAATTCTGTAATCAAAGCCCTTATCAGGCTATTCACTTCTTAAATTAATTTTGAAAATTTGCATTTTATTAGGAAATTATCCACATCACTTATATTTTTCAATGTGTCAATATATAATTGTGTGTAATTTTTTCTTATATATTTTAAGAAATACATTTTTCCTTTTCTAATGTTATGTGTTTGTTTCCTATTTTTCATCAGATAGATCAGTCTGTCTTACTAAATGTTTCCAACTTTATTTATTCACTTATTTTATTTTATTTTTTATATTTTATTTTATTTTTTTTACACACACACACACACAATACCAAGTGGTATATATAAACATATATATATATATGGTTATAATTTGTAAGTAGTTTGAGAACTGTTAAACTGGAGTCTTCTTTTTTTTTCCTAAAGAGAGAAAGAAAAATAATAATAATAAAAAAAAGAATAAAGAAGAGGAAGAAAAAGAAAGAGGAAGAGGGAGAGAGAATGGGGGTATTGCTTTATTGCCTGGGCTAGAATGCAGTCTAAATATGGGTTGGCCTATAATTGTGCTTAATAATGGAGACATGAAAAAAAAAATGAGGGAAGAAAATAAACAAGGAGCCAACCAATATTTCATTTAAAATTGTAAGTTGATATGATGTGTTACTGATAAGAGTGTATATTTTTTGTATTTAAAATGGAGAGTTCTATAAATGTTAATTAAGTTTGCTTGTTCCAGATCTGAGTTCAAGTCCTAGATATTGTTGTTTTTATTTTCTATCTCATTGATCTGTCTAATATTAATGTTGAAGTCTCCCACTGTTATTATGTGGGAGTCTAAGTCTCTTTATTAGTCTTGTATATCTGGGTATTCCTGTATTGGGTGCGTATATATTTAGGATCTTTAGCTCTTCCTGTTGTTGCATTGATCCTTTTATCATTATATAATGTCCTTCTTTGCTTCTTTTGATCTTTGTTGTTTAAAGAATTTTATCAGAGGCAAAATTTGTAACTTCCGCTTTTTGTTTTCTTATTTATTTTTGCTCTCCGTTTCGTTGGTAAATCTTTCTCCATCCCTTTGTTTTGAGTCTTTATGTAGCCTTGCATGTGAGATGGGTCTGGATGCAGCATACCGATGGGTTTTAGGCCCATTAGTTGATGTAAATTCTTCATTATACTGATGCTCTTTACTTTTTGGTATTTTTTTAGAAAGGCTGATACTGTTTGTTCGTTTCTATGTGTAGTGGTTCTTTCAGAAGCTCTTGTAAAGCAGGCCTGGTGGTGATGAAATCTCTGAGTGCTTGCTTGTTCACAAAAAAATTTTATTTTTCCTTTGCTTACGAAGCTTAGTTTGGCTGGATGTGAAATTCTTGGTTGAAAGTTCTTTTCTTTAAGGATGTTGTATATTGGCCCCCACTCTCTTCTGGCTTGTAGGGTTTCTACTGAGAGATCTGCTGTAAGTCTGGTAGGCTTCCCTTTGTGGGTAACCTGACCTTTCTCTCTGGCTGCCCTTAGTATTTTCTCCTTCATTTCAACCCTGGTGAATCTGACGATTATGTGCCTTGGGGTTGCTCTTCTTGAGGAATATCTTTGTGGTGTTCTCTGTATTACCTGGAGTTGAATATTGTCCTGCCTTGCTAGGTTGGGAAAGTTTTCCTGAATAATATCCTGAAGCGTATTTTCCAGCTTGGATTCATTCTCTTCGTCACATTCAGGTACACCTATCAAGCGTAGATTAGGTCTTTTCACATAGTCCCATATTTCTTGGAGACTTTGCACGTTCCTTTTAATCCTTTTTTCTCTAATCTTGTCTTCTCGTTTTATTTCATTAAGTTGATCTTCAACCTCTGATATCCTTTCTTCTGCTTTATCAATTTGGCTGTTAAAACTTGTGCATACTTCACGAAGTTCTTGTATTGTGTTTTCAGCTCTATCAATTCACTTATATTCCTCTCTAAATTGTGTATTCTTGTTAACATTTCGTCAAACCTTTTTTCAAAGTTCTTAGTTTCTTTGGATTGGGTTAGAACAAGTTATTTTAATTCACAGAAGTTTCTTATTATCCACCTTTTGAAGCCTGCTTCTGTAATTGGAACACACTCGTTCTCCATCAGGCCTTGATCCGTTGCTGATGAGGAACTGTGATCCCCTGCTGAGGGAGAGGTGTTCTGATCTTGGGTATTCTCAGCCTTTTTTGGCTGTTTTCTTCCCTTTGTTGTAGATTTATCCATCTGTGGTCTTTATAATTACCATCTTTGTAATTGGATTTTTGAGTAGACGTCCAACTTATTGATTCTCAGCGCCAAAATCTGAGAAAAAATCTGAATTTGTTTTTTTTTACATTGAAAGGAAACTTTATTTAGTCATCTTTTCAAAGCAATATAGTTTTAAGACAGAACAAAGAAAATGACACCTAAAAGAATTGGACAATACAGCTGGACAGACGGACACACAGGAGGAGGAGGAAGGGCTGCAGGTCTGGGTCAGATCTTCACCGTCTTGGAGATGAGGTTGTCACAGATCCTGGTCAGTTCCTCATTCTCTTTAGTCTTCTCCTCCACGGTCCTCTCCAGCGACTGGACCCGCATCTGCTCCTTCTTCAGGCTGGCCTGGAGGGCCAGTGCTTCCGCCTGGGCCTTGCTCCAGACATGGGCGATCTCCTCATTTGCCAGCTGCAGCTTCTCCTCAGCGTGGGCCTTCAGGGCCTGGTACCTCTGGCCTGCCTGGGTGATCCTCGCCAGGTAATCCTCCACACACTTCTTGAGTGACTTTTGATTCTTGCGGTAGCCCTCAATCACCTCCTTCTGTTTCTCAAAGTGTTTGAAGAGGTTAGAGAAGGACTTCTCCATGGAGTTCAGATCTGTAGTCAACTGGTCTTTTTCTTTTAGAACTTTCTGGATATCAGCTTTGGCAAGTTCCTTCTGTTTCTGAACCTCCTCCATGACCTGGTATGTGACGTCCTCAAACCTGTCCCACTGCACCGACTAAAACAGCAGCGTTAAAATTGACAGTGCTTTTCTGACTCTTCACCAAAAACTGATGCTCTGAGGCACCGGCACATTCTAATATTTTTAATAAATGAGCTAAAATAAATGAAAAAAAAAAGAGTTTTGAAAGAACAGAAAAGCTCAGAAATTTGATGGTTAGATAAAAAAAAAATCTTCAGAAATGATGGCATTAAAATGTACATAACCAAAGAAAAATAAAGTATAAAGGATAAATTAAAAATAACAAAAGAGGTAAAAAAAGATTTGAGAAAATATGATATAGATATATACATACATGCAAACAGGAGTCACCCAAGAATAAAATCAATGAATGTAACAAAAAATATATAAACACTAATTCAATAAAACTTTCTTAAAATAAAACTCAATTTCACATATTAATCATTAAAATAAAAACATCAAGACATATGCTAGTAAAAGTATTGCTTTTTGTATTTAAATATAATTTATAAGTGACAAAATGCATAAATTTTAAGGGTGCCAGTGGGTGAGTTTTACCAATTATATAAACTCATATCAGCAGCACCCCCATTATGACATAAAACATTTCTAGCGCTCCCAATAATCACCATAACCTGAGAATACCACTGTTCTGATTATGTCAATATAGCTTATTTTTCCCTTTGCTAGAACTTCATATACATGGCAACCATAAACTATACAGTGTCTAGCTTCTATCACTCCACATGTTTCTGAAATTGACCAATATTATTGCATGTGCCAGTAGCTTATTGTCTTTTATTGCATTATTTTTTATGAATACATCTAATTTGTTTACTCATTCATCAGTTGATGGATATTTAATTTTTTCTGTTTTTAATTATTATGAGTAAGTCTGCTTCTGACATTCTTTTTTTTTTTTTTTTTTTTTTTTTTGAGACAGAGTTTCGCTCTTGTTACCCAGGCTGGAGTGCAATGGCGTGATCTCGGCTCACTGCAACCTCCGCCTCCTGGGCTCAGGCAATTCTCCTGCCTCAGCCTCCTGAGTAGCTGGGATTACAGGCATGCGCCACCATGCCCAGCTAATTTTTTTGTATTTTTAGTAGAGACGGGGTTTCACCATGTTGACCAGGATGATCTCGATCTCTCGACCTCGTGATCCACCCGCCTCGGCCTCCCAAAGTGCTGGGATTACAGGCCACCGCGCCCGGCCCTGACATTCTTATATAAGATTTTTTGTGGACATGTGTTTTCAACATCTCTTGAATAAATTCCTAGGAGTGGTAGGGCTGGGTCATAGAATATGTCATTAAAAGAAACTGACATATTGTTTTTCATAGTATTTGAACCATTTTACAGCCCACTAGCAATATAATATTAACTGAAAAGTGTTTTCTTCTCTTTGATTTTCTGGAAGAAATTTTGTACAATCAGTGTTAAGTCTACTTTAAACCTTTGGTGGAATTCTCCAACATAAGTGTCTGAGCCTGAAAGTTTCCTTATGGAAGCTTTTAAATAATAAATTTCATTAAGAGTGATGAGGTTATTCAACACATTAATTTTATTTTTCATGAATTAGTTCTTTTTGCCTTTAAAGAATTGGTTCCTTATATTTAACTTGTTAAATTTATATATGTAAAGCTTTACAAGAAAAGAATTATAAAGAAATAGTTTCATAATTGTAAATGCAAAAATCCTTAACAAAATATTAACCAGTGACATTCAGCAATGTATTAACATCAAATACACTCTGACCAAGTAGTGTTTATTCAAGGTATGAAAAGTTCATTTAATAATAATAGGCTAAAGAATGAAATAAATTGCATGATTATATCATTTGATATAGTAAAAGCATTTGAAAAAAAATCAACATTAATTCATGATTTAAGAATCTCAGAAAAATACAAATATAGGTGAGCTTCCTCAGTGTGATAAAAAAATTTTCCAAAATATATCAACAACTAAAATTATATTTAATGGTAAAAGACTGAATGCTTTCATCACAATATTGTAAATAAAGCAAGAATGTTTGCTCCCACCACTCTTATTAAACAGAGTACTAGGATTTCTAGCAAGCATGATCATGCAAGAAAAGTAATTAAAAGACAGGTCAGAAAGGATGGAATGCAGTTGAACCTACTGATAGATAATTTTCTATATAAAATTCACAAAAAGTTCATAAAAAACATTAAAACTAATACATGAGTTAAGTAAGATCACAAACTATGAAATTATTGTATTTGTATATACTAGCAATAAGCACATAAATTAAAAATATAATAGCATTTACAATTGCTTAAAAAAACCCTCAAACACTCAGATGTAAATCTAGAAAAATGTATAGAATTTGAATGGTTAAAAACTACAAAATCCTTATGAAAGAAATAAAAGATTATCTAAATGAAGAGACATACAATGTTCAGAGACTAAAAGACTCTCTATAGTAAAGAGGCCAATTATTTCCAAATTGTTATACAGATTTAAAGAAATTGCTATTCAAATCCCATCAATACTTTCTGTATATATAGACAAAATTATTGTAAAATTTTTACAGAAAGTTAAAAAAATTGAAACAGCTAAATCAACATTTAAAAAGAAGAAAGTGCAAGAAATTATTGTACCAATATTAAGTTTCAATATACAGCTACTGTAATCAAGATTGTGTGATATTGGTGGAGAGATCAACATTTAGAATAATGAAGCATACTAATAAACCCAGAAATGCCCCACATAAACATGCCTAAGTTTTGAGAAAGGTACAAAAGTGATTAAGTGGGGGAAAGAACAGTCTTTTCAACAAATAGTATGGGAGCAATTGAATATCCATATGCAAAAAAAATGAGCCTTCACCTCAACTGTATACGTTATGCAAAAATTAATTCAAAATGGATGAGATTTAAATGAAAAAAAGCTTAATGAACTTTAAAACATTTGCAAATTTATAAAACATTTTTAAGATTTTGTAGGACAGAATATTTGAGAATGAGTAGTTGGCAGTGTTCTTAGATGACACCAAAAACATAATTCATAAGAAAAAAATTTGATAAACTGGACTTCATCAAAATTGAGTGTTTAAAAGGATAAAAAGATAAGCTTCAGAATGGGAGAAAATATTTGTAGGCCACATATCTGGCAAATAACTCATATTTATTATATTTATACAACACCCAAAAGTAGTAAAAAAAAGGAGACAATACAATTCAGAAATGAGCAAAAGTTATGAAGACATTTCACTGAAGAGGATATACAGATGGCAAATAAGCACATGAAAAACATTTTCAGTATCACTAGCCATTAGGGAAATGCAAATTAGGGCTACAATGAGATATCACTACATAATTATTGGAACAGCTAAAATTAAAATAAATATATGGCCATAGCAAATGTTGGTGAGGATGTGGAGAAACTGGCTCTTTCATTCAGAGTTGGTGGAAGACATAAAATTGTACAGCCACTTGGGAAAGTATTTTGGCAGTTTCATAAATAACACAACTCAAAGAAAAGCCTACTGACCATATGATATGGCAGTTATGCTGCTGAGTCTTTATTTCTGAGAAATAAGAACTATGCCCACACAAAATTTCTATGCAATTGTTCATAGCAACTTCATTTGTAACAGCCTCAAATTAGAACCAACTAAAATATCCTACACTGGGTGAATATTTAAACAAATTCTGTTTTTATAATAGTCTAGAAATGACACAATTATAGTTATGAATAATAAATTAATAATTGTTAGGGTTTAAATGATGGTAGGGATGATGAGGGTGGGTACAACCATAAGGTGGTAGCACAACTATTTTTATGATGGTGGAATAGTTCTGTGTCTTAATAAAATGGCATAGAACTACACAAACACATTTTGTCAATGCTAGTTTCCTGTTTTTCATACTGCACTATAGTTAAATAGCATATAACCATTAGGGGAAACTGGGTGAAGGGTACGTGGCATCTTTGGACTAGTTCTGCAACTTTCTATAAATCTAATTATTTGAAAAAAATGTTAAAATCTATTTTGCTATATTTTTAGCCAGTCATTGATACTTACTAATTAAAGCTAGAGTTCTTTTTAAATAATCACCTGCAAGTGTAATGCTCTATAATTTTCTTATTAAATAAAAATTTTTGTCTTAATAAACAAAAAGGTAGTTCTAATAAATCTGGTTTACAAAGGTTTTTAGTACAACATGTCTTTGTTCTTATCTTTTGGTTGGAGTGATTTTGTGCCTCTACATGCAAAATGATTTTATCATCAGATGGCAATGTTTTAAGTATTGTAGATCTTCATTTACTAAAGATTATAGAATTACTTAAAACATAGAAATATAAAAGTCAGAATTTAGTAGAAAAATGTATTTATGTTATTCCTACATATTCTGCTTATTTCCATTTTAAGTAATAGTCATTAAAATATTAAGTCCATATGGATAATAACCAGATTAAATGATTTGTTTATAAGACTTCAGCATAGTATTTTCTGAGCAGCCATGCCAATGTTTTTATTGCCTCTAAATGGCTGCACCAAGGAATTTGCAGACAGGGGCCCCAAAGTCCAGTGATGAACTGCAAGCCTGTGAATCACTTAGCCATCTAGAGCTCAGGTTATCTTTTCATAGAATAAAAGCAATATGACATGGTCGATCCTGGCTCTTCACTTGCTGTTGGCTGTAAACATAAATAATATCTGCCAAAGCACTGGGAGCTTGCAGAAAAAATATTACCATGTAAAATTATATTATGAATATCAAAGCAGTTCCTTCCATTAACCACTTACCTTGCAAATGGAATGCTTTTTTAATGATTTAAAAAAACTCTTTTTTATTTTTTATTACACTTTACATTCTGGGATATATGTGCAGAACATGCAGGTTTGTTATACAGGTATACACATGCCATGGTGGTTTGCTGCACCCATCAACTCATCATCTACGTTAGGTATTTCTCCTAATGCGATCCCTCGCCTAGTCCCCAACCTTCTGCAGGCCCTGGTGTATGATGTTTAAGTACCCGTATTTATCCAAATGTTTACATGAGTAGCAAGGCAGCTGTATGAGTTTCTTAGGGAAATAATAAAGAGGGCATGGGAATTTTAAAGTCATCAATGGGAAAACACATGCAAAGGTGCTAAAAGGAAGGAAGGTCAGATTGCCTAGTTAGATTATTTCAGTGAAAATTCTTATTCCAACCATTTTTGACTTAATGAGGTGTCCAAGAAATACTGAATTATCAAACACTTATTTGTGTTAGGCTCTGTGGTAGGTGCTACAAACTTTGAGATGAAACCCTATATTCTGCCTGTTTTATGTAGCTAACATTCCAGGCGAGGCAGGGACACACTAGGATAATTACTGATTAGAGTAATTCCCAACTGAAGCTTCTGTTAATGTCCTCATTTGTCATCCTTGGTTCTAAAGTAGTTATGGTTTATAAAAGAAACTATTAGCTATTTGAGAACCCAAAAACACCCTAAAAGTCTTCACAGTCTCTTCAAGTTCAACGCTTCTAACAATGAACAAGGCAGTCACTATACTTCAGGGTATTTATTGCATATCATGGATGAAACATTTTAAATCAAAAGGTCATCTACTTTTGCTTCATTCTTGCCATGCTGGCTGAATATGAATTCTCATAACAAACATTTATTGAGCCCATAAATTGGGTTACAGACTATAGATTTAGTGATAAATAATAGATAGTTATCTTCAAATAACTCACAGTTTATTGTAGGAGATGGATAAAAAAATGAATAATTGATTGCACAAATTGAAATATGTAATGGGCGATCAGGGAAGTAGTTCTCTCAGGTTAGAATAAAACTTAATTCTAATTACAAACCTTATCCTAGAGAGCTATGGGAGTGCTTCAAAATGCCATTACTCAAATGCTTTTTATCTCTTCTTATTTTAAAGATACTTCAAAGAAGAAACATGTGGCACATATACACCATGGAATACTACACAGCCATGAAAAATGATCAGTTTGTGTCCTTTGTAGGGACATGGATGAATCTAGAAGCCATCATTGTCAGCAAACTGACACAAGAACAGAAAATCAAACCCTGCATGTTCTCACTCATAGGTGGGTGTTGAACAATGAGAACACGTGGACACAAGGAGGGGAGCATTGCACACTGGGGTCAGTTGGGGGGCTAGGTGAGGGACAGCAGGGGATGGGAAGGGTGGGAAGGGATAATGTGGGGAGAAATGCCAGGTATAGGTGATGGGGGGATGGAGGCAGCAAACCACCTTGCCATGTATGTACCTATGCAACAATACTGCATGATCTCCATATGTACCCTAGAACCTAAAGTACAATTAAAAAAAAAAAAAAAGAAGAAGAAGAAGAAGAAACATATCTTTAAAATTTCTTAATTTGAATTGGGCTCTTGAATTTTGGAACCAGACTGCAATGAAAAAAAAAAACTGCATTTCTTACAACATCAGAGATGGATGCCATTTTGGGTGGAAATTAAAAACCTTACAGGACAAGAGACAACTAAATATGAGAGCAAACAGCTGAATGTATCCAAATGTCAAGACAGTATTGATGATTTTTGCAATTAAAAGAGCAGTAGCCTTCCACACATTTCACAAAAGAGCAAGTTCAGCTTTGCCTCAATTAACCCAGATTTCAATTCAAGGGCAGGAAGACAACAAGCCAAATGGCTCTTCCACAAATCCCACAGTAAAAGTGTAACATAATAGATGGAGTCATCTTTCAACATATTTTTTAAACCCACTTTAAAACTGTGGCTTAATTTAGGACTGCTAATTTCTCTACCTGATGATGTGGATGATACTAATTAAAGTTGTAAAATTAGATGTAAAATGTATAGAATTAACAATCAAGAATAATGGAAATTAAAAAGAGTTGACGTTGGTTTTTCAAAATAACAAAGGGCAGATAAAAATGAATTTGCTCTGCCGTTAAATCCTGATGCATAATAAAAGACCGAGGGGACAAATTCAATGAAATTAAAGGGCAGGAAATTTAAAATGAATGGACATATTTATTTTCCCAGCATGTATAACATTTTAACACTCACAGTTACTAGAGGTCATGAAAAGCAAATAAAAGTACCTGGGATTCAAAAAAAGCAGTATGATTTTCTAAGTAATGAAAACATTTGTGGCAAAGATAATGGCATAGATTGCCATACTTCAGGACACATAAACAAACAACTACTAAAAATCACTACATCACCAGTGACATATGATAGAGACTCTCTACATGTTTTTAAAGTCTTCAGAACCTTCTGTTGCTGAATGAAGAGGTAATCAGAATTCTCTTATCTGCTAGCTGATAAAATGTGTCCCTATATCTTTGGGGGTCAAATAGGTATGAAACCAGCATTTGTATTTTCTCTATATTGGATATTGAAATGGAACATGCAAAAATAATGGACTATTACTGGAAATAGAAGTGAGCTTGAAGTTAGAAACTGATTTAAACATGTGCTCTTATATGTATTATTTTCACAATTTCCAGCAAGTCACATTAATTCTTTGGGTGATAGTTTTCCCATCTGTAAAATGGGTTTACTGAAGCTAATTACTTCCTTGTAGGGTCTGGTAGGACAGACCCCAACTTTATCTTTGCATGCTATCTCAGTAGGGCACAAAGGCCTAATTAGGACCTATAGCCCAGAAATCGCCTGGATAGTCCACCACTGCTGAAAGTAAAGAAGCAAAGCATTCTGATGACAATTCTGTGTTAAATACATGTAATTATAATAAATAAGAATGAACTTGAAAGGGAGATGTTTACTTGTGCCTCTTGGTTAAGTATAACACCCAGACTTGTTTACTCAGCAGATCTTGGAATCTCTTTTGCTTGGGGTCTGAACATAAGAGGCAGTGGTTGGCCTTTTAATTCTAGGGTCTAGCTTTGATCACAGAGAACTAAACTATGTGTCCCCCTGACTGGCTGCACTCTATGTTTCTGTACTTAGTGTTATGATTCTGTCATTTTAGTGTCAGCATAACTTCTTCATCCGGGCAATAAATACACAGTTCTTTCATGGGGTATTGAGATTATCAGTTAAACTGAGGAGTTTTAAGTCAAAGACAAGTAAGTTGAAGTAAAGAAAACAAATGGGAAGAGTACAGGGGAAAAACATGTAAGTAAATTGACAGAAGAGGGATGCATAATAAAGCTCTTCCAGTGCAATTAACACCCAAAAGTCTGTCAAGAGGCCATCCTTACTTTAAGAATCATCAAGAATAATGTATTGGTAGATGATGAACATGCAGCTAAAATGAAAATCCATCATTTGCTTCATTCTCTCTAAAGACTATTTTGAGTAAATGTCACCAACAGACATAATACTCACCAAACAAGATTGAAAAAAAAATCAGTAGCTGAGGCAAAATGTGACGAAGTTTGACAAAATTTCAAAACTGGAAGACCTAATTAAACCCATAATAAGACTAAAATAGCAAAACATCAAGAATATTACATTTCTAATCTGTTTAGGTCCTCTCATGTCATTTTTAAAAGAAATAGTGCTCACATTTATTATACAATCTATGAAAAACTCCACACATGCCAAAACTATTTCATGAGGCTTTAGCAGGGGACGTGGTATTGAAATTCTGAATCGAAATGATTTATACTTAGCATTTCCCTGGCATTAGAAAAGTGATTGGAAATTTGTCTTTTAATTAAAACTGTCAGCATGGAAGGATTTAAGGATGATCAGAACAAATCCAAACAGCAAACTTCATTAGCCAAGAAAGTTACAGGAAAAGTAAAAACACTATTTACATGTATTACAACAAATGGGTCTACAAATTAGGCATATTTGGTAGAGTTATCATAACTATATTGAATACAACCATGAGCAGAATTTTAGAAAATTCTTTAACTAAAATTTCACAAATTGTGAATAACCTAGTACTCTGATGATCAAAATAAATGAAAGTATTTTGCTCTAGTATTTCTCTGAGCATGAAGAAATACGTACATTTTAGGGGCCTATATCTTAAGAAAATTAAGCAGATTTTCTTTCCTTTTCAGTTTATATTAAAATAGTATGTAAGATAATAAAGAATTATTTTTACTGTAACCTAACAATTACCCTAGTAGAACTCACAGATGTGCCAATGATTATGACATAGACAATCTCAGGTGTTCAAAACAATGAGAGCACTCTGCTTTACACAGTACTAGACACCTGTCCTATCCTGTTGTTAACATTGTCTAGGGAAATTCTTTAGAAACACTGAATCAGTACCAAATGTTTAATCTAGTCCATATTTTTAAAATCAAAGAAAATATTATTTCCTACACTGAACACTCCAGACACAGTCTTCAGGTCAATGACTTGCATACGGTGGAACCTTAATAAGTACTTGGTGCACTGATATGAAAATTAGAATTAAAACTGGAGAAAAGGCCACAGTCCAGTGTTCTGATAAGCTTTAGAACAATGCTAACTAGAGCTCACCTTCTCTAGTAGCAAGAACCACTCCTTACATCTACCATGCTAAGAACCCAGAAGTAGTCTCCTTAAATTTTATTATTTTTTAGAGATATTATTTGGCTCATGCTGGCCTTAATCCCTAATCTAAAGAGATTCTCCCAATTTATCTTCCAGATTAGCTGGGACTATAAGCAAATGGAACTGTGTCTGGCTTTCTTAAATTTGTTTCGATTGCAGTCCCATTGTTAATGGACTGAACATGCTTTTAACCTTCCGTAGCCACCAATAGAGAAAAAGAAAGCAACACAACACATTTACTATATAATGAAGTTTTCCCAGTCCACCTGAGTCTTTGAATTCCAGAAGACGCTAAGTGGAAATGAGTCACCTTATTGCACTTTATTCTCTAATAGCACATCTGCTACCAACTTTTAGAAACTCTTCTGGGGTATCACAATCGTATTAAGAAGTATTATTTGAAATGCCTCTTAGCTTTCCTTTTTCTTAACTGTATCTTATGACTTCTAAAAATCTCCTCAATGTCCCTCTTTTCAACTTACATTTATTTTTATAAAGTTAATGAATATCAGATCATAAAATTACTTATTTAAACCAATAATTTCTCGGACACTCGGTGCATAAAATGTGAGTATGCAAATTATTGCATATATTAATGAGAAATGTGGTTATATCCTACAGTTTGCTTAATTTTCAGTGATTACACTGATCCTAGCCATGGATTCATCAATCATCTGTGTCTATGTGTTGATGTTCATTTCTGTGTCATGCAGACACACATGTAGTTATAAAAGTTAATAAGAAATTTAATGAGTATTTGTGATTCACTGTTGATTTTTCTTTTTTAAATTTTTAATTGTTACATAATAGTTGTACACATTTATGAGATACATGTGATATTTTAATACAAGCATATACTATGTAATGATCAAATCAGGGTAGATCAGGATATACATTACCTTAAACATATATCATTTATTTGTATTGAAACATTCCATCTTCTACTTATTTTCAAATATACAAAAAAATTGTCAACTCTTAGTCACCCTACTGTGCTACTGAACACTAAATAAAGTTCATTCCTTCTTACTGTAGTTTTTGCTCATAAAGCAAATCCTCTTTGTTGATTTTTCTTTCTTGATATGGAGCCTCGTAGGTTAAGAAAAAGATTTACCTATCTTTTCATAAAATTATTTTAAGTTGACCCATCAATTATCTGAGTTTCTAACAGATGTTTTTAATAGGAAAATAAAATGCTTTGAATAAGAAGAGATATAAGCAAATAAGAGTTAATGATAATATATTCCGCACATTTTCCATTTCTTAATATTCATATAAAAAGGATTAGACATTACTCTAAATGTCCATTTTTGAGACAAAAGTAAGGACACCTAATAGGATAATATCTTTTCTCTAATGCATTTGGTAAACCAAGGGCCAGTGCAGTGTAATTTATATTTGGAGACTCCACACTTTGGAACATTAATCCTTTGCCATTTCTATTTCTCTGCTAAGTCCTTATAACTGAAATCATGTCTCAATATCTTGATTCTCTAGAAACTAGAAAAGATTTTTTTTTAATTTTTAAATTTGTTTTATTTTTTAAAATCAGTCTCCATAGAGACTGTGAAAAATTGCCAGTGCCGACTGTATTGCAAGTAGTCACGGCGGGGTATTGGGAAAAGTTTTCAATTAGCAATAATCGCGCCTTGGGTAAACCTCATTGGCTACGATACTGCCACTGTGCAAAGCTGAAACTATTAAAGATTTTAGGCTCTTAGCAACTTTTGATCCATGAATAATTTTACATATGTCAGTTACTTCCAAAATTGTAAGTTTCTGCAGTTTTATGAGGTTGTCTCTTTGTGCTACTATGTAAAAAAAAATTGATTTTTAAAAAAGTGAATTCACTATCTTCTCTTACATTATAACTTTTTATTTCTAGAAACAATATCTGCTCATTTGTTTTTTGCAATATCATTTTGGAAAAAATTGGCATATTTATCTCTGGATTCTTGTCACCTTGTGGCCATGTGTCTGGGAAGTTTGGATGGCTTTATTGATCAGCTTACAAACCCAAGATGCAGGACATGTTGATTTCTGATGCATTAAAGATCTTACAAATGTAGATGTATCTACCTCATCATCTACAAGAGACACATAGTTCTTTCTGAAATACATGTTCTAGGAATCTTCATTAATAATAATATAATGAAAAGATATATAATGCACACTATTACTTCTGGCCAATATCAATCGTTTATTAAATAAAAATTTACATAATTATTATATTAACTATTCCACATTAGAGACTTTTACACTTAGAGGAACTGAAGCAAGGCCTCTTTATTTAAATTGAATATTGATACTAGGTGCCAGATACTTATGAGATAGACTTCTTGGTTAACATATGTTCAAACAGAAGCAACTTATCCTAGTAGAATATCAGCATAAATTCATGTTTTCTGTAATGGATATTGCAATGTTGCTTTTTGTATATTCTCTCTAGGCAGAACCACCACCCCAGATGCCAGGAATATTGGCTGCTGAGGGCTCACAGCAGTCTCTTACTGGGCATTGCCCCTGTCCTAAGAGAACTTCTTTGTCCTAGGTTGGACCCCTTTCAGGGGACAGGATTCAGCTACTGACTGGCTGGTATGTATGGATAGAAAATCCCCAGCCTCTAGATTGCCTGAATTTGGCATAACTTGGAAGGGCTATGCCTGCTCCTGAGCACTTTTGTAGGAGGAGCTGAGGCTTTATTTGCAACATCATTGCAGCAGCTCCCTCTTCCCTTTCCTGGATCCTAACCTCTCTAGTTTCCTTGTAGGAATGTCTTCCAGAACACTTCCTAGTAAGTCCTCTGCACCTCAGAGCATGTTTTCACGCAACACAATCCAAGAAAGCCTCTAAACATTTTTATCTTGCAAAACCTTAAAGGAGTAATGTTTAGTGGAAATTAGAGGACCAAACACAAAGTGCTACCCACAAGGTCCTGAATGGTTTGCTCATTTTCCAGTAACAATTTGTTCTGATTTAAAAGGTAAGGTAAATCTCTCTGTGACTCTAGTCTCTGTATTGTGATGGAAGTTGAGGAAGAATTTTCCAGTTGTCTAGAATTCACTGCTAGGAAACAAAGACAAGCAGAAAGCACTTCACATTCTAAACAGAGTAAAAGCAATGGGTGGCCTCTGGCATCCAGTCCACCTGTGCTTCCTACATTTTCACCGCAGCCCTCCCATTCTGGCCATTATAAGCAAAAACTGAAAGGTGTGGACCTTCAGCCTTAATCTAGTTTGTGCCATGGCTTTCCCCAATCTTCTACCCGCGGGAATATCAAGAGAATTCCTTGCAGAGATCTGAGATAATCACAAAGAGAGCCTGGCAACTTACTCAACAGAGCATTTTTGTAGCTCTATTTTTGTAGCTCTAATAGAGCATTTTTGTAGTCCAAACTTGCTGATGGGCTCTTGGTGCCCTTGAAGTTGAGGAAGAAGAGAAAAGGTTAAAAGACACTGAGCCAGAGTCGATTTCTGCTTTGGAAATTGATTTTGCCATAGTGAGGCTATTGAAAGATCCTTAAGGAAACAACAGATACTCTATCAAAGAGCCAGCATGGGGGAACCAGCCATCTAGAGGGTACAATTGGAGAAATTTCAAGAATCAATAGTGAGAGAATCACAATACCATCAACTAAGTAAGAGGTGTTTACCTCTTTTTCCCCATCTTTCCTCTGAGGTCACCAATACACTAGAGAAGAAGAAATCCCAGAATAGCAAGGAAGGGTACAGAGGTGTAGTGAAAGCATAGAAAAACAGGTCATGGCCTCTTCCCAGCTTAGGCACCTGTACTGGGGGGGGAAGTCGATGGGATATAGGATAAATGATATAGGATAAATTGGATAAGTGATTGAAGTTTTAAACTGAACCGTTGGGAATATTAATATTTCAAAGTGCATGAGTCTATGAAATCTGCCTGGGATGCATTTAAGGGTCAGGCAACAGATACCAGACACAGCACAAAGGCAATGATTGGAGAAAAAAATAATGCTACCACCCACTAGTTTAAGAGTGTTCAAGGATTGGTTACATTTCATTTTTGTAAATATATGAGAAATCTTAGCCCACTTTATTGGAGAAGGATGATTATCCTGCTTGACTTGATGCACTAACTGAAGGAAGATATTTTGGTTCACTAAAGAGTTTAGTCGGCTATGCAGGTTTGCTTTTCTTATAAAATTTTCATACATACTGACTGTGATATTATATGTATATAAGGGTTTTACCCCATGGTTCCTGGCTTAGACCTCCCATAACCCTTGATACAAGATTGTGTAATAATATTGGGGCATTTTAGGCCTCAGAAAGCAGACTCTGTCTCTGATCTTCTCCTGTCCTCTTTGCATTTGCCCAAGGCATGACTCTAATTTTTTCCCCATTTTTCTGTCTTAGAGCTCACCATAGAGATTCTCTGATTTATATTTTCTAAATATAGGTCTGGCCCCATAACTGGGAGGAAGGAATGCTGCACTGAAAAGCCAAAAATAATCTGCCCAGGCCTTGCTGGATTTCTCCCACTGAATCTATAAGCATTAGATCACACCCTTTTGTGCAATCACATTTATGCATAATTGTTCATTGCTTCAACGGTAACTAGCCAATGAAGTCTCCATAAAAGGCTCAAGAAGACAGGGTATAAAGAACCTCTAGACAGCTGAACTCATGGAGATTCATGGAGAGTGGCACTTTCAGGGAGGGCATGGAGGCTCCATGCTTCTTCTCCCACACTCTGCCTTTTGCATCTCTTCATCTGTATCCCTTGTAATATCCTTTGTATAATAAACTCATAAATATGAGTATTTCCTGAGTTCTGTGAACAATCCTAGCAGGTTAATCTAATCCAAAGAGGGGTTATGAGAACCCAACTGGAAGCAGGTCTGTCAGAAGTTCCAGTGGCCTGGACTTGCAACTGGTGTCTAAAGGGAGTGCAATTTTCTGGGACTCAGCCTTGAACTGTGGAATCTGATGCTATGTCCAGGTAGAGGGTCAGAACTGAATGGGATGACACCTAGCTGCTGTCTGCAGCAGAACAGACTTCTTGCTTGCTCGTGGGAAGAAATCTCTGCATATTAGATCACAAAAGTCTTCAATGCTAATTGTTGTGGTGTAGAGTTCGTGGTTTTTTTGTTTTGTTTTGTTTTGTTTTTACTGACACTGACATAGAAGGAAGACCATAGAATAGTACTGAGTTAGAAAGAGAAAGCCTCGCTAAATAATCCCATGTATGCAAATAAAAAGTGTGTGATTTTATGTTTGCATAGGTTTTTTCTAAGTATATACCTCTTTCTCTCTCCCCAAAGTTTAGAGGTTTACAGTGGTTAGAAATAGAGATTAACAGTGGTCAATCCTGTTAACCACTAGTTAGTAGTTACTGGAAGTAAAGGAGAATACATTTTTTTTTTTATCTGTGTTGCTTGCATTTTTATACCACATACATTTAACCTTTGAAAGCTAAAAAAGTATATTTTTTATAAATAGGAAAACAAAGTGAAAGAAATAGATTCCTCAAGCAGGCAATGGTCTCTTCTCTGCAACCAGGTATCTTTAGACACTGGTGAACATGCTGTGATTTTATAATCACTAACAATACCAATTAAGAATGGGCTCTTCTGAGCATGTGAATGCAAAGCCAATAAGCAAACATGCCCACCACTTTATTAACTCCTTCATGGTCATGTTCTTCTCTATTAGCATTTGCTTCCTGCTTACAGTTGTTTTCAAGTAAGTTAATGTAATAGATGTAGATGTAATCTTTAGAGACTGCCCTATTTGAAATTTCCTATTTTTAAAACATGAAAAGAACATCTATTTTTCCTTGGTGGCAGTAGATGTATAAACATTTTCAGGGCAGCCCAGAAGCATATTTACATGCTGGAAGCATGTGAGCGCTTGACCATAGGATGGTTGTATAAGTGGGGAACCTTTTGCTGAGCCCATAATCCTATTAAATAAGTGGAGTTTGCGGCATTTTCCTCCCTGTATATTTTCAAATGGGATATAGTAGTCTTATCTGTCTATAATTGCTAGTATTATAACTTGTCCAAAATTAGGGCTTCTCAGTATTCTCCAGTGCTGCAGACTTGCTATGAACACCCTGCTCTGGAGTGAGGAGGGGGTCACAATGGAAGAGGGTGCCCTAGTCCCCTCTTTTTGCTTTCACTGAGTATCTTCACTTTTCTTGGCTCTACATATTAAAATCTATCCTAATAAGTTGATGAAAAGAGAAATCAGGAGTTCAAACTTTGAAAACTGTGGCTCTAGACCCAGAATTTCACTTACAGAAGGAAATTTGTCTTCAAACAACTTCACTTTAGGGAAGAGAAAACAAAATTAGTTTTGTTTGTTTGATTATGAATGAGTGGTTTTGTTCACAGATTTTAATTGCAAACATTGTGAAACCAACACCAGAAACAAAGCTTTTAACTCTCAGGTCCCACCTTACCACACTGCCTTCCTTTTGCTTCTAATCTCATTGCTAGTATCAATTCTAGCTTTCAGGGCCTGGGATTCTGAACATATATGGTCAAGCTGATTGTGAGATGAGTTCCCTGGCAATCTAAGAGTCAAGATCATCATTATTCACTAACATCACCTCTGGCTTCAGTGGAGATTTGGGTCGTATTTGGCAGGACTGCTACTTTCAGCTTTCAGTCAATTTCTGAATGAATCTACTTATCCTGTAAGAAGTGCATGGTATGTTTCAGATTGACTGTAGGTTCTTAATGTCTTCCAAGGGAAAATAATATTTTTTTTAGTTCATCCTAACAAATTGCAACCCAGGTAGATACATTTAGTTTGTCTGTGAGCTGCAGATATATAAAATAAGAAAAAAAAAAAAAAAAAAAAAAGAAAAAAAACAACAAACAAACAAAAAAGAAAAAACTATACCCTATACCCCATATTCTGTTTGTTAAAATACATAGTGCATTTCAAACATTAACTTTCTAACTATGATTTCAGAAAGATCATAAAGTCTTTGTCTTAAGAAATAAAAAACTTATTACTAGTGATGTGTCACAAATAACATCCTATGTTGGGATAGCAATTCAAGGCACTTCTAATGCAGCTGCACAAATAAAAATAAAATTAAAATTACAACAAAAATTCTACATAAATGAAGGCGCTAACGTAACTATATAAATCATCTTCTATTCCCATGTTAACACTACTAAAACAGATATGTGCCTTTCAACGCATTTTTCTTCATTTGACTTCCTGGTTTGATCTCATTTTAATGTTTCATCAGTTGCACGCTTTTGTGATAAACATTTGGGGATACCTATTCCCACTAAGCTATGTATCTGATAGAACTTAGTTTCTGTGAAGCACAGGTATTTCAAGTCTGACATAGGTATGGAAATAAGCTGAACTAAGTAATTTGACCTCTTTTACTATTGAGATCTTCAATACCAAGAGTGAGAATGAAGGTGAGGAAATTGGCAAAAGGTAAAGGTGAAGGAGAGAGAAGGAAAAGAAGAAAAAAAGAGCAAGAAAGTCAGAAAGAAGGGATGCCATTTGATCAACATTCTAGGGTGAAATCAATTAAACTAGGATGACACGTGAGTGTCATTAAAAACATCCAATAAAAATGCCAGGCACTGACAGACTGTTGTGACTAAAATGGATCTACTGGATCACGCTGTCAAAATCCATCCACTTACAATTGAGATGACAAAGAACCCCAGAAAACCTCTTTTGCCTGAGGCCATAAAATGTAAGGTTCTTGGTTGAAAATCAAGACAACAATAAAGAGATACATTGCAAGTAATAATAAATTATTTAAATAATACGGTAAATTAAGCTGTCAATATTATAGTTAGAAGTCTTAATGAAATTTAAAAATTAGTAGGTTTTGTTAATTTAAAACCCTAACACATCAAGGGAAATGTCTACAACATAAAGTTATAGTTATATTTTTTCATGAGAATGTCAACTTGATTTCAGATATAGACATGCTATTAACTCAAGTTAATAAATTAGCCAAAACAAAATTTTAATTTAGAAAATGCTCTTGGTGTGATTTCTTTCAAATAGCATGTTGTGACTTAAAAAACACCAAATAATTAGTTCTAGGCTTGAGTCTTTTACACCAATTTTAATGCATTGAGGAAACGATTTACCCTTTCTAAGCTTCTAGTAACTCGTCTAAAATTAGTGGTTTGGATTTGAGGACTCCCAAATTCCCTGTCCACTGCACTTTCTGTAAGTTAAACTAGTATGTGAGTAAGCTTCAGGTTTATTCAGATTTAATACACTTCTCCTTTCCAGAAACAAACCAAAAAAAAAAAAGAAAGAAAAAAAAAAGGAGTCAAATTTCAAAGCTAAAACATAAAGAATGCCTGTTCTTGGTTTGTTTCTCTAATATCTTTTATTTTCCAAGTCAATAGGTATTATCATTCTGTAATAATCTTTACTTTCAAATCTCCAAATTGTAGCCTGTTTTGTTACAAGGAGTTTAACTGTACCATTATAAATCCTTTGGTATTTGAATGGAAAACTTTAGTGGGCCATTTCCTTATTGAAATATTGGGGATCTGGATTCATTTTTCTGCCATCCCAACTATGAATGAGTTTAGATGTCCAAATGAAATAGGTACCAACCAGTACCATAAAGTGGGTAAATATATTTAAGAAGGGAAATGAAATGGGTACCAACCAGCATCATAAAATAGGTGAGTATATTTAAGAAAATAAAGTAGACACATTTTGATACAGTAGTCAGGAAAGTGCTGAGATTAAATAATTGCATCTGAATCTCTAAAATAGAATAAGCTTTCATCTTTTACTTCAATCTTTACTATTAAGAAAAGGAAAACAAAAACAACTCAGGTAAATAACTACTCGGAAAATATTTCAGCTTTAAGTTTTTATATCTGTTTACTAAATATTAATTTTGATTATATCTGATGTAAACTTGGCTTATCTTTAGCAGATAAAATAATATTATTCTTTAGCCATATAAAAATTAACTAACAGTCATGGAGTTTGGTAAATCTTCTACCAAGTAACACAATGGTAAAAGAATGAGTTCATGTCCTTTGCAAGGACATGGATGAAGCTGGAAGCCATCATTCTCAGCAAACTAACATAGGAACCGAAAATGAAACACCACATTCTCACTAATAAGTGGGAGCTGAAAAACGAGAACACATGGACACAAGGAAGGGAAGGAACATCACACACCTGGGCCTGTCGGGGATGGGAGAAAGAGGAAGAAGAGCATTAGGACAAATACCTAAACATGAGGGGCTTAAAAGCTAGATGATGGATTGATAGGTGCAGCAAACCCCCAATGACACATGTAACAAACCTGCACATTCTACACATGTATCTCAGAACTTAAAAGTAAAAATTAAAAATTAAAAAAAAGAAAGTTATGGGCAATTAATTACTTTTAGTTTTCACTTAGGATTAATAATACATTTTTATTATACTTCACATTTTATATATTAAAATGATAAATTCTGATAATTAGAAAGAATATATTTAGTTCCAAACAAAACTTGTAAAATTTGTCAAACACTAGTGCAACATTTCTGAGAAATGCTTATTTTGGAATAGATTGCTAGCTCATGCTTTCAGTTTTAAAAGTCTTACAAAGCTGTCATATTTTAATAAATAATTCCAAGGTATAGTAATTTACATTGCTTTAAAAGAATATTTTCCTATGGATCACGTAATGAAGAACAAGAAATTCAATTGTAACTGTCAACCTTTATGTATATTAAAAGCTTTCCACTTCCATCAGTGACAACCACAGGATACACATGATCATTGATTGTAAGCTATTTTTTCAGGAAGGATTAATGGTTTCTTCTCTCATAAATATAAATATTTCAACCTGAGCTCATCAAATCTTCAAACTGTTAAACAACCATTAACAGCATCCAATCCCATTCACCTACCTACCACTCCTCCCCAGAGGTTTCTTAAGATAGAACCTTGTGGAATAAGAAATGCATAATAAACTATAATTTAACCATAAGCATATGAATTACATATCCTGACCCGACCATATTGTTTAAGAAATTTTATTTATTTTTATTTTATTTAGCCAGAACATTTTATAGCTTATTTTTTTTTTTTACTAGTTAATTGTTAAAATATCTGTTGGCTGTCTTAAAATAAGCATAGCCAGACCTAACTCTTTTGTCTTTTCTCCTATCGCATATATAATTTTCTATCAGAGAAATAATTTCATTCATATCAACTATGACATATACTAAATTTATGTCAGAAAACTAATTTTCTTATAGAGGTCCTCCATGTTAGACCTTTTAGAAGGGGCACTTCCTTACTGTGGTAAGAAAACTCATTTAACATAAGAATAAGCATGGTTTAGATAAAACTCTTGACACTTGTTAGGCATTTAATAAATGCTAGTTGCAACAGTAATAATCATCATTACTGATTTAACTTTCAATTTAAGTTTTTTTTTAATGAAAGGTTAACAAATACTGGCTGATTGTATTGTGTCTTAATATTGTTGAGCTTACTTACATAGAAATATATGTTACTTTCCTTATAAGCAGAATTGTTAGGTACAGTTCTGAGTAATGGCCACTAAGATTGACTTGTCTCCTGATACACAAACTCAAAGAGCAATTAGCAGGACAACGCCACATAGAATTTTTTATTCTACACTTCAAATAGTTTTTCATCATGCTACTTAAGAAGAGAGGAAAATGAATGTATATGTCATAGCTGGGCATTACAGTGATCTGGTACCCATTTGCACTTTTAAGCCCTCAGCACATAAACTTCAAAGGCAGCTTGCTATATTGATCAATAGAAGTGCTGAGTCATGACAGATTTGGTTTTCTTTAATCATCACTTGCTTGGGTCGAAATAACACTTGTACACATTAAAATTCCTGAAATACCTAGTTTATGCATGAGAAGTTAAGATCCATATTTTGTTTTTTAGACGGTAAAAGATTATTGCATTCACCATGCTTTTCTTATGTAATCAAATACATATATTCACAAAGGAGCAAGAATACAATATTCTCTACCTTTCCTTTTAAAGTTATAAAGGCTATTGCAGTGTTCCCTGGTCTTTCTTGGACCTACGAAAGCTGAAACTTGAAAATCATCATGGAGCAGACGTTTATTTTTCAAAGGTCCCTCTTGCTAAATTTCTTACCTATCAACTCTTTGGGTCCAAGCAACAACTTACCATGTTAAAAAACTAAAAAGATACCAATCCTCAAAACATTTAATAATCTATTTCAAAATGTTTTTCCTCAGCAAATACTTGTAGATTTGGAATATAAGCATCCAGTGAACGAATCTGGGGTTAGTGGAGAGATGAGGGTGAGTGTGATGGCAGGAATCACCTACCAGTAACTTGAAGAGTAAGGGCAATTGGGAGGAATTAAATAGAAGACAGAGGGCCTAAGATAACTGAAAGGATGGAAAGAAGAAAGGGAGGAGTCAGGAAATAAGGAAGGGAGGAAACAACAGAGCTTTTTTTGTGCAGAACATGGGTTTGTGGCAGCAGGGGTGGGAGGCTGCTAAAATAGCAATGTGTACATTGAAAATTAAAACCAAATGCAACAGAAATAAATTCCTAATAGCAAGAAAATGTCTAAAAAATGAGCAAAGCTAAGAACATAAGATAGAGAGTGAAAATCAAGTATCAAGACAAGCAATCTACCACCTTTTTGCCACAACTGTGGCTTAAAGTATGACCCAGGAGTAGCTCAGATTTTATTTTTAATCCTGCTCCTCAGTCTAGCATTCCTAAACCTTTGAAACTTTCCATTTGGGTGTCTTACTCATTAGGACTTATTTCCTTGTCAAGCTTCCGCTCCAAGGAAGGAATCCTTGCATTAATTAGAGCCACTGTCCCCTCCACCAAACTCAGAATTATCAACAATATATCTCCTTTTCAAACACTCTAAATCCAGTAACTCAAGTCCTGCCAAAGATACTGGAAATATTCTTTGAATTTGTCTTCTTTATGTTCTCCAGATCACTCCCTAATTCATTTCCTCACGCTCCCTTGTTTGATTGCCTCCCAGGTGGCCTCCTCACATTAAGTATCTCTCTACTCAAATATGTTCTCCACTGTAATATCCATCATCTTCAAGCTCAGTTCTAATCATGTCACTTGCAAACATTTTACGTTGACTGAAATATCTCTGTAAATATTTAAATAGATGATTTTTTTTCATCTTAAAAAGGAAAAGCTCTTCCTTAAAGTATATGTTGCATTCCCTCCATCTACCACTACCCGTTTTTCATTATTTCATAGCTATTTTTTTCAAACGTGTACTAAAATCCTTTACCTCAGATTCCTTTCACTTATTAACCTAGAGGAATCTTGCTCCTCTTTCTACAATTCCTGACATTATGTAAATTAATGTTATCCTTTATATCTTAATTTGAAAGAAATTATAAACTTTTTTTTTTTTTTTCCACTCGTTACCGAGGCTGGAGTGCAATGGCGCGATCTCGGCTCACCACAACCTCCGCCTCCTGGGTTCAGGCAATTCTCCTGCCTCAGCCTCCTGAGTAGCTGGGATTACAGGCACACGCCACCATGCCCAGCTAATTTTTAGTATTTTTAGTAGAGACGGGGTTTCACTATGTTGACCAGGATGGTCTCGATCTGTTGACCTCTTGATCCACCCGCCTCGGCCTCCCAAAGTGCTGGGATTACAGGCTTGAGCCACCGCACCCGGCCATTATAGATTTTTATAAGGAAGTGGATCTCTCTGGGTAGTTGATCTGCTATTGACCACATGCTTCTTTCTGAAGTGCATGGTTCCTTGATTTTCATGACACTACTCTTATAGTTGTTTTTCTACTCTAATTGTACTTCTTAAGTCTCCTTTGTGTTTTTTTCTCCACTCATTTTATGTCTTTCACTAGGCCTCTATATGCATGCATTTTTCTTCTTCTTATACTACATATTCTTGCCTTCAATTATGGTCAGTAGCAAGCGTATAGGAAAGGCTTAAATCAAATGTCAAATTTTATGACTGAAATGGATTAATATATCCAGAGCAATATTAAGAATCTATATAAAATTTAGGCTTAGTAAGAACTTTCAGTCAATGAATAATAAAAAAAAAGCTCACTATGGGCATGGATAAGAAAATGAAAATGGGCTAATTATTATTTGCTATTCCTGACTGTGACCTAAATACTGATGACTGAACAAATCTATAGTGTCTCTAGTATCCATTCAATACTAATTTCCTGAGTTCCAGATTCCTACATATTCCTGCATGATTGGCAGTTTCAACCAGTTGTCAATAGGCACCTTAAAGTAAACAATTTCTAAACCAAACCCATCACCTCCATGACCAAACTTCGTTTGCCTTTCATCACTGGCTATGGTAAATTACATTTTCACTTATTTGGTTACCCAAGCCCAATATTTGAGTTTCATTTGATATTTTCCCCTTGCAATCATGAACAAATCATTCAGATTCATTCATCTATATATCCCTTGAATCCATTCTCTTCTCTCCATTTTAATTACTGCCCCACGAGTTCAAGTCCTCTTCATCTTTCATTTGAAATACTGCAGGTCTGATCACTTTTCTTTTAGACTCCAGTACTTCTCTCCTGTTATTAACTCTTCCTGTTGTCTCCAGACTTATTATTATAATATCTAATCATATAACTTCCCTATAGAGACAAAAGTAACTCCATCTTGGATGCTAACCCACCTTGTTGAGTTCTGATTAATGCCAGTCCCAGGAATGCTTCCTGATTTCTACTTATTTATTTTACTATTTTTAGTGGAAGAACATGTACTGACTATAAATACTACCTTTAGATGAAAGCGATCTTAATGTTATTGCACAAATTATGGTCTTTGACACACATAGCATTCTTGCCTTTCTCAGGGGTTCTCTTTACTTGTCTCTATAGACTGCATATGCTCTGTCCCTGTGGTAAACTTGGTTCTGAGGAGTAACAGTGAAGAGATCTACCTTTCTTGCAGCTACTGAAGACTATGCTTACCTAAGTTCTCCAACAAATCACCTTTTACCAACAAACTGGATTTGTTTGCTGTGTTGTTTGATTTCTTGGCTCCTTCCACGTTTGGGGGTCACTTTGCATATATGGATGGCCATTTCACAGAAGATTTTCTGTTTAAAATCTATTTACAATTAATCATATAATTCTGTATTTTAAAAACTACAAATGGTTGTCTCTAATCTTCACAAGTTTTGTTTTATATTTTGTGCATCTTAAAGTTCTCTAATAGCGTTAAAAATAATAGATCCTCTCTCCTGAAAGATGCACATGCATACCCCAACTAACTTTAAATTCTTGAATCAGACCAAAGATGCCTGCTTTACAGGCCAAAATATGTCCACATTAAAGGTTCAAATTCCTGTTTCTCTCATTCATAAACCCAGTGCAGAATCCCTGGAATTCTTGTAAATATGGTATGCTCTTTCTTGCTGCTTTGCTTCTATGTATTTTGATAACTTTCTTAGATTATTTTCTACCTGGCAAAATACCTTGTAGTCTTAGTTTCAGCCCAAATTGTATCCTCTCTACAGTGTCTTCATTAATTCATGAGACAGACATGATGTTTCTCCTAAGTTTTTTTTTTCCCCAATAATATACACATTTACTATTTATTCATTGTGTGAACCCTTTGAAGATGATATTTTAGATATCGTATACCTTATATATACCAAAATGCCTGGAACATGGTAAATAATTATTTATTTTCGTTTGCTTTAATAGTTTTCACCTGAAGAAAGTTAATATGCAAAAATCAAAGATAGAATATCTCAGTTTAAATAAAATGACCATCCTCTAGATAAGAAAAATTTTAAAAACATTACCCATTTTGACACATTAGCCTATTCAAAATTATAAAAACAATATTATAACTGAGGAATGATTAACAAGAAAAGTCTTTAATGTAATATTTAAAATTGACAGTCTGTATCATGGAGGAAAATTTTCAATACCTGTAAAAACCATTCGATGCCTAGAAATCTATGAATTAGATTACTGTTTTAGTTTGCTCTCATGCTGCTAATAAAGGCATACCTGTGACTGAGTAATTTATAAAGGAAAGAGGTTTAACTGACTCACAGTTTCACATGGCTGGGGAGGCCTCATAATTAAAGCTGAAGGTGAAGGAAGAAGAAAGTCATGTCTTACATGACAGCAGGCAAGAGAGTTTGTGCAGGGGAAGTCCCATTTATAAAAACATCAGATCTTGTGAGACTTACTCGCCACCATGAGAACAGTATGGGGGAAATGGCCCCATGATTTAGTTATCTCTACCTGGCCCAACACTGACACATGGAGATTACTAAATTTCAAGGTGAGATTTGGGTGGAGACACAGCTAAACCATATCATTCTACCCCAGCCCCTCCCAAAACCCATGTCCTCACATTTCAAAACCAACAGTGCCCCAAAGTTTAACTCATTTCAGCATTAACTCAATAAAGTTCACAGTCCAAAGTCTCATCTGAGACAAGACAAGTTCTTTCTGCCTAGGAGTATATAAAATCAAAGGAAAGTTAGGTAAAATGGGGGTACAGGCATTGGGTAAATACACCCATTCCAAATGAAAGAAATTGGCCAAAATGAAGGGACTACAAGCCCCATGCAAGTCTGAAATCCAGTGATGTCGTCAAATCTTAAAGCTCAAAAATGATGTCCTTTGACTCCATGTCTCACATCCAGGCCATGCTGATACAATGGGGGGTTCTCGTAGTCTTGAACAGCTCTTCCCCTGTTGCTTTGCAGGGTACAACGTCCTTTCTAGCTGCTTTCAGGGGCTGATGTTGAGTGTCTGCGACTTTTCCAGGCATACAGTACAAGCTGTCAGTGGGTCTACCACTGTGGGGTCTGGAGGATGTTGGCCTTCTTCTCACAGCTCCACTAGGCAGTGCCCCAGTGGGGGCTCTGTGGGGGCTTCCACCACACATTTCACTTCCACACTACCCTAGCAGAGGTTCTCCATGAGGGTTCTGCCCCTGTAGCACACCTCTGCCTGAACATCCAAGTATTTCTGTACATCCTCTGAAATCTAGGCAGAGGTTCCCAAACCTCAATTCTTTACTTCTGTGCACCCTTAGGCTCAACACCACATGGAAGCTGCCAAGGCTGGGGCTTCCACCCTCTAAAGCCATGACCCAAGCTGTACCTTTGCCCCTTTTAGCCACAGCTAGAGCAGCTGGGATGTAGGGAACCAAGTCCCTAGGCTTCACACAGGAGGGGTTCTCTATACTGAACTGGGCAAGGAAACCATTTTTCCTCCTAGGCCCCTGGGCCTGTGATGGGTGGGGCTGCCACAAAGGTCTCTGATGTGCCCTAGAGACATTTTCTCCATTGTCTCAGTGATTAGCATTTGGCTCCTTGTTACTCATGCAAATTTCTACAGCAGGCTTAAATTTCTTCCCCAGAAAATGGGTTTTTCTTTCCTATTGCATCATCAGGCTGCAATTTTTTCAAATGGTTATGCTCTTCTTTCTCTTGAACACTTTGCCACTTAGAAATTTCTTCTGCCAGATACCCTAAGTCATCTCTTTCAATTTCAAAGTTCCACAGATCTCTAGGGCAGGGGCAAAATGCCAGCAGTGTCTTTGCTAAAGCATAACAAGTGTTACCTTTGCTCCAGTTCTCAACAAGTTCCTCATCTTCATTTGAGAACACCTCAGTCTGGACCTTATTTTCCATATCTCTATCAGTATTTTGGTCAAAGCCATTTAAGTCTCTAGGAAGTTCCAAAGTTTCCCACATTCTCCTATCTTCTTCTGAGATTTCCAAACTTTTCCAACCTCTGCCTGTTACCCTGTTCCAAAGTGATGACCCCTATGATTCAATTATGTTCATCTGGCCGCACCCTTAACACATGGGGATTACAACAATTCAAGATGAGATTTGGGTAGGGACTATAGCCAAACCATATCAAGAGGATGTGGGGGTTAGAAAGAATTTTAAATATCATCTCTCTCAACCATCCTGTCAACATTTATACCAAGTGAGCATTCAGGTGATGCTGTGACACCCAGCTCTGCCTCTGGAAAGCTGATCTGAGATATACCAGTCATACACACAGCAACAGCATAACAAGTTTAAATTCTCCCTGCCATGTGAAATAATGTGAAAGAAATTATCATCACACATACTGGGAAAGAAATGTGAAAAACAGAAGTAGAACTAGAAAAAAAGGGGCAATGTATACTTCAGGGGAAAAATCTAAAGAAAGGTCATGGAATTTTGCATATAAGCATACTAATATCCATGGCAATACTATTTTTAAGACATAAACACAATGGTTTTCTTATTATGTCAAACAAATATTTTTATCTTCCTTATTGTAATAATAACAATTTACCCCATGAATCCTCATGGAAAGGCTACATTTAGTAATACCATCCTTTTAAAAAAAAATCTGTTTTCTTTTTAGAGCAATGATACAATTTTGAGAAAATGTAGGAAAAATATATCTCAATGGAAAAGTAAACTCTAGAGTCCAGTCTAAAAGGCCTGAGTTTTATCAGTTTCAGTCTCTAAATTAGAAGTGATAGGCAATTTGTGTAAGTCCAAGAGATTCCCAAAGTGAATTTTAGAAATTACGTTTATCACAATTTTGTTTCTGCAGTTTCCTCATATGTTTCTTCTAAGGACTGATATTCTGAGCTCTCTTAATGCTGCTGCTGTTTCTGCTGCTGTGGCTCCTGCTTCATTTTCTTCTTCTTGTCCTTCAGAATGGAACTTTGTAATCTCTGAGCAGTAGTAGACTCTCTATAGGCATTTTCCAGATGTAACAGAGCATCAGTGTCTGTCTCTGCCTGTCACGGCAGTGAATTCCTATGCCTTAGGAATCTATTTGATCTAAAAGCGTTTAAGTAGATTAAAATGCTTAGTCATTAAATATAAGATTATTTCTTTACTGAGGACAAGTCTATCCACAAGCTGTCACATATGGTTACTGTGGAGAGATCCTTGATACATCATTAACCCTGTGCAGGCTGAAACCACAATGGTCTCTGACGGCTTCACTCAAGTCCTATAGTATCCCTTACATGAAACCATTTCTGTGCTGTTCTAAAATAGCTTAATGATAGCATCCCCACTGATAACACACATGGGGTCTTCTGTCCTTCCAAGCATTACCAATTCATGCACTATCTGCTGAGTTCACAGAAGGCAAGAAGCTGCTTTTCTGGGATCTTTGTCATTCTACATTTAAAATTATGTATTATTTATAGTTCTGTTTATCACAGATGAATGTGCGTGGCATTATCATCTATGCAAAAGTGTAGACAATAACCCACAAAAATAATTCCCAAATAAATAGAGCTGTTGACAGGTAAATTTTGGAAATAGTGAACAATGGACATTTTGGAACATCTTTAGTGTAGCAGTTTCCAACTACACATATTATATATCTTGCTTTTCAATGTCAGATTGAAAATGTCTCATTCCTAGTAATTCTAATCCTGACATCAAGTAAGGTTTGAAAAAGTACTGGACCTTTTTCTTCTGAGCCATGAAAGTTGAAAATCATAACGGAAACATTAAAAATAGAAAGATATAAAGAAGAAAGCAGGTCTATTGCTACACAAAATGTGGTTATAGAAATTTCTGAGGAAATGATACATAAAACAACTTAAAAAATAAAGTTCTGATAAAAAAGTATTGAAAGCATATTCAGAAAAAGGTTTAAGTAATTTTAATTATCAGAAACTTTCCAGAAACTTTTTGACTCCTAGGTGATGTGTTATTGCTATCAAGTGTCAGGATTTTAGCTTCAGATTTTGGGGCCTCAACTTCTTATAAAATTTTGAGGGTTTTAGAGAAGAAATGATTTAAATTATGAACAACTGGTGATTTCTTGCCAAGTGCCCAATTTTGTCCCATATAAGAACATGGAGGAAGTCATAGCTTTAAAAATTACTGACAGAGGCTAGGGCAAAAAGGCTGACTCGAAACAGCTTAGTTCCAAGGCTCCCATGGAAAAGAACCGTAATAAGCATGTGAATCCCTAACCAGCAATCAAGGTAACTAGGTTCTCACATTGGCACTGACTAGGAGGCTGGTGTGATCTAGGGAGAGGAAGGAAGAACAGTTTGGTGCAATGGCCCACCTGAGAGCCACATGGGACAGGGGACCCAGTTTGCACTTTTTCTGCCTCTTCCACCCCTGAGACAGCAAAACCAACCCCCTCTTCTTTCTTTCTTCAGCCTACTCAACATGAACATGATGAACATAAAGATCTTTAAAATGGTCCACTTTTATGTAACGGTAAATATGTTTTCTAGTCTTATTATTTTCTTAATAATATTTTCTTTTCTCTAGCTTACTTTGTTTTAAGACTACAGTACATAACACATATCGGATACAAAATCTGTTTTAGTTAATCAATTGTTTATGTTATCAGTAAGGCTTCCAATATACAACAGATTATTCGTAGTTAAGATTTTGGGTATTCAAAACTTACATACAGAGTTCTGACTGTGTGTGGGTCAGCATCCCTAATGTCTATGTTGTTCAAGGATCAACTGTATGTATAAAAGTTTCCATAATATTATGACATACTTGTCATCATAATTCTGATTATTTTCTGATTTTAATCATTTTCTAGTGAATCTGTGTGTCATTTACGAGAGAGAAAATGCTCAAGGTTCTGCAGACTGTGCAGGCATCTGACAGAAGTAAGTTGTGTCCTAATGCTGGTTTGATTGATCTAGTACAAAACACATGCTGAAGGACACTGTAGCTAAATAGGTACTACTTTTTTGTGTGTGTATGTGTGTGTGATGTACAACACTAAAGAAGCAGGCACACTGAGAAGCCCAGTAAAGTTTCTGGGTCTTAGTTGAATGCTTTCATTTTAAACAATTCCTGTTTCCTTGATTTTAATTGCTCCTAAAATCTCCAGAAAATTCAAAATTAATTTAAAATTACTTCACTGTCCCATAACTTATCCACCGATCACATTTGAAAACATGGAAATAGTAGGTATTTTGATGTGGTCCCTTGGATGGAGTCTTTATGTCCTTTTATCTTTCTAGAACGTTTTGTACACCATTCTCTGACATCTACATAATGCGATTTTCAATGCAATTTTTAATTACATATTTTTACATTCCTCATTTTAGGAAATTCTTGCTTATTTCAAAAGACTATCTGATGTCATAAATGTTCTTATAAATGAAATTATAATAATTTCAGCTTGGACATTTATTTGTATATACCTAGCTACATAAAATGGTAAGATGGGGAAAACATTAGAACCAATTATGTAAAATGATTTCCATAACTAGCAAATAAAGTCATCAAAGATGTTTTGAAATAAAACATAACTGAGGATTCTTTTCCTCTAGCAACTCCATTTATGACATCGTTTCTTGCTTTATAAACCTCAATTTTATATTTTTATTCTGTACATATTCTATTACGACTCAAAGCAAACTAGCACAGATAAACCCTGTTCACTTCATTCTGATACACAAGGAGAGAGAAGAGAAAGCTGAGTAGAGGCTTAATCATGAAGAAATTTCCATCCAAGGTGGTCAATGTGAAAGAGAATGCAATTTAGGGGGAATTATACATTATCTAAATAAAACAGAAGAGCTAAAATTTCTTAAATTTATCATTTTAAAAGTATAATTATGCTGTTCTTTATACATAGTGATGTTATAAACTGAGATAGTCTTTTTACTATAATAAAGGATGAAGCAATGGTTAAAAGAGAGAAGGTATCACCAGATTCACAAATTGGCAAATGTTCCCTGCAGTCTCATTTATTTTTTGTATTTTCTTTTCTTTTCTTTTTCTTTTATTGCATTTTAGGTTTTGGGGTACATGTGAAGAACATGCAAGATTGTTGCATAGGTACACACATGGCAGTGTGATTTGCTGCCTTCCTCCCCATCACTTATATCTGGCATTTCTCCCCATGCTATCTCTCCCCAACTCTCCACCCCATGCTGTCCCTCCCCTATTTCCCCCAACAGACCTCAGTGTGTAGTGCTCCCCTCCCTGTGTCCACGTGTTCTCATTGTTCAACACCTGCCTATGAGTGAGAACATGCGGTGTTTGATTTTCTGCTCTTGTGTCAGTTTGCTGAGAATGATGGTTTCCAGGTTCATCCATGTCCCTACAAAGGACACAAACTCATCATTTTTGATGGCTGCCTAATATTCCATGGTGTATATGTACCACATTTTCCCTGTCCAGTCTATCATCGATGGGCATTTGGGTTGGTTCCAGGTCTTTGCTATTGCAAACAGTGCTGCAGTGAACATTCATGTGCATGTGTCCTTATAGTAGAATGATTTACAATCCTTTGGATATATACCCAGAAATGGGATTGCTGGGTCAAATGGAATTTCTATTTCTAGGTCCTTGAGGAATCACCACACTGTCTTCCACAATGGTTGAACTAATTTACACTCCCACCAACAGTGTAAAAGTGTCCCTATTTCTCCACATTCTCTCCAGCATCTGTTGTCTCCAGGTTTTTTAATGATCACCATTCTAACTGGTGTGAGATGGTATCTCAATGTAGTTTTGATTTGTATTTCTCTGATGACCAGTGATGATGAGCATTTTTTCATATGTTTGTTGGCCTTATGTATGTCTTCTTTTGTAAAGTATCTGTTCATATCCTTTGCCTACTTTTGAATGGGCTTGTTTGTTTTTTTCTTGGAAATCTGTTTTAGTTCTTTGTAAATCCTGGATTATTATTAGCCCTTTGCCAGACGAGTAAACTGCCAAAAATTTTTCCCATTCTGTTGGTTGCCGATTCACTCAAACAACTGTTTCTTTTGCTGTGCAGAGGCTGTGGAGTTTGATTAGGTCCCATTTGTCTATTTTGACTTTTGTTGCCAATGCTTTTGGCGTTTTGGTCATGAAGTACTTGCCTACGCCTATGTCCTGAATGGTTTTGCCTAGATTTTCTTCTAGGGTTTTTATGGTGTTAGGTCTTATGTTTAAGTCTTTAATCCATCTGCAGTTAATTTTAGTGTAAGGTGTCAGGAAGGGGTCCAGTTTCTGCTTTCTGCACATGGCTAGCCAGTTTTCCCAACACCATTTATTAAACAGGGAATCCTTTCCCCATTGCTTGTTTTTGTCAGGTTTGTCAAAGTTCAGATGGTTGTAGATATGTTGTGTTGCCTCTGAGGCCTCCGTTCTGTTCCATTGGTCTATATCTCTGTTTTGGTACCAGTACCATGCTGTTTTGATTACTGTAGCCTTGTAGTATAGTTTGAAGTCCGGTAGTGTGATGCCTCCCGCTTTTTTTTTTTTTTTTTTTTTTTTAGCTTAGAATTGAGTTGGCTATGCAGGCTCTCTTTTGGTTCCATATGAAGTTTAAGGTATTTTTCGTATTTTATAAAGAAGAGTAAAAGTGAGTTCAAACTGAGAAATTGCCTTTGGTAGAAATAAATACAATTTTTGAAAACATTTCCAAGAGCATTATATATGTTTTAGTTCAGAAAACAGTTAATTATATTATGCCTTGAGAATGTTTTTAATGTCAGATATCTGAAAGTGTTCTGTCTGGCTTATTGAAATCCATTCACTTTCAACCCTAATGCTGAATCAATAGTAGTAGGGCATAGCAGAGATTGCAAATGATACTAATATCTCCTTGAACAAAATTAGGATTTTTGAAACTGGCCTGTTTTTTAATCTCCTTCCTAATCAGTGAGTTTCTCCCTCACAGTAGACAGTGTCAGCATTTATTTTATATGACATAAACAAGCAATAATAAAAAGGAAATTCAAGTCATTATTCTAGACTAACCTTCAGCTATGGGGGCTGATGTCTTAGTTTTACTAAATTGTCAGCTAAACAGCACTAAGCTACAGACCTCTCAAAGTGTTCACACAGTTTCTCATGTCTGTGACTAAATTTCTTGCATCAAAATAATAAAAATAAACAATAATAGAAGAAGAAAAGAACAAGAAGAAGGAAGATAACACACAGATTTTAGAAGAAGACAGAATAAAAATTATGTCAAAGTATAATTTTACCCCATTATAAATTCTTAGACACAAACTACTCTGAAAATGTAACTTTAAATATAAATGTAAGCACTGAAAACCCCTATCAAATATTAACTTTTCAAAACAAGAAGAGAATTAAAATAAGACATCTCATAATTCCAATTTTACTGTACTATAAAATTATAGTATCTTTACTTCCAAGGGAAATCTTTGTGTACACACATATCAAATTTTCACTGCATGACACCCCCATAAAATGAATTCTAGATAAAATGAGTTTAATACTTGCAGCCAAAGATTTCCATTACAAAATTCCATAAATTGCTATCTTTAAAAGAAAACATACAAAAAAAAAAAGATTCCATTGTGTTTCAGAAAATGACAGGTCTAGTCAAACAGAAGTTTAACTGTGGGGTGTAGATAACATCTTACTGTGCATGGAGTTCCCAGATGAGTCAATATTTCCAAAACCACTGACAGGATGTACAAATACAACATAGAGATGACCAGGAAGAATGACAACTATTTCATTAAAGAGTCAGCTGGGCAATCACAAAGCATCTGGTAACTAAAATAATTCACAAAACCTCTGAAGCATCAACTTCAGAGTATTGCAAGATTTATTTTAGAAGGAAAGACTTATTTTGAAATAAATGGTATAGAAAATATTATAGAAAAGGGGTTTTGTAGTAATTACAACTTGTGAAGGCTTTCTTCATGTAGTGTCAATTTGGCTGGTGTGGTCAATGAAAGTCTTGAATCAATTTCAGAATTAAATAGCATGAAGCTGAAATCCTTTTGCAGTCAAAACCATTAAAAATAATTGTTTATAATTATTATTTGAAAAACAGACTATATGCTATGACTGGGTATTGGGAGGTTAGACCTATAAGAGGTGATTAGGTTACTGAAAGGGATCAATGGTGCTCTAGTGGAACTGGGTTAATTCTTAAGGGAATAAGAACGTTCTCACTCCCTGGGACTGGATAAGTTACTAGTGTTAGAAAGTGAGGCTGTCCCTCCTATTTTGCTCCTCTCGTATGTTCCCAGTTCCCCTTCAACTTCTCTGTCAAGTTATGACAGAGAACTGGGTCCTCAGCAGTAGCTGACCATATACAGCGACCCTATCATGGACTTCCCATCCCCCAGTAAATTGAGCTAAAATAAATCATTTTAAAAATAAATAAACAAATCATCCAATCTAGGGTATTACGCTATATCAACATAAAAAAGACTAACACATTATACTAAGAAACTCTAAACTAAATATTTCACTGATGCACTTTATCAATTTGCTACACTCGTTGCTATAAAAATTAGCAAATATCCTGGAAGTGGCACCTGCTTGCCTCTTACCATTACCTTAGAAGGAGAGAAAACAGAAAAAAGCAGAAATGAGATGTTTTGATGTTACCTGTTGTCGCTTTTCTCTTAAGAGACATTAATACATAAAATGAGTGAAGAAAAGGGCATGTAAAAAAAAAAAAAAAAAACCTGTGATATCAAGGAAATTCTAAAAAGAAAAATAGAATTTGAAATAAAACTATGGCAATAACATGAAACAAATGCTCTAGAAAATATATGATCTGTCAAAATTTATAGCATGAAAATCATGCAAGAAGTGGAAAACTTGAAAAGATAAGTTATTGTAGAAAAGATTGGAAAGATAATTAGATAGCTACCATTCATGAAAGTATCAGGACTAGGTGATTTCATAGACAGGTTCTAAGAACATTTATCGTTCCAATCCTATTTGAATTATTCTATACCACAGAAGAAAGTTTTCTCAATTTATTTTCTGAAGGCTGCATAATTTTCAAAATATTACAAGTAGAAAGCTAAAAATTAATTTCATTTTTAATAAACATGCAAAAAAGTAATTAAAAACAGTTAAAGTCAAATATAGCAATCAAAGAAAAGAATAACATATTACAATCAAGGTATAGTCTAGTAATGGAAAGTTGAATGAGTATCAGAATACTTATTAATCTAATGCAATACATTCAAAAAATTTTAAGAGATATTAGTACATGAGTTCTAAGACCTGTAATAATATGTTATTAGCCATTCTTAATAATTAAAAGAAACTACTTGCATATAGTAAAGAGTACTTACTGAATACTAACAGCAATAACACAGCAAAGAGCAGAGTGCTAAAAAGGTTGCAAAATGCACATCTAAATAATTATATTAGATAATTCTGTGTATAAAGTAACTAAACATAGGCTAGTGAAATGTTGGAGGCTTTCCCCCAAACACTGACGGTCATTTTAGAAAAAACTGAAAGGTATTATTACAGTTTTGGTACTAATTACTTAACATACCAGGTATCTAATAAAGATACTCAGCAAAGACAGTTATAACATATGATGACAAAACCATGTCATCTACATATAAGAAAATATTTGCTATTTTTACCTAAAAGTAGTATCAAGTAATTAGGAAACAGTCGATAAAGGATTAGGACACAGCCCTATTTGGTCACACCTATATGACTAATAAAAAACTGACAAGTCTAAAACAACTTTTGAACATTTTCCTCAATAGTCCCCCTTGTTTTAATTCTTGCCTTGGTGCATGGCTTCACCATTAGCCTGTCTCTTCTCAAAAAATATCAGTAAACATATGTCTTTACATCTCTCCTTCCCTCTAGGATGCCAGCAGCTCAGGACCATTCCCTACATAAAACCCTTCAATTGTCTAATAATGCCCCATATAATTAATTTCATGGTTAAGCAGATTTTTCCCAGTGTGGTTCCTACTTAGTCTTATCTTTCAACCAGCCCCCGTGTAACAACCATGCCATTCTAATATAAATTAATAAAAATAAAACTATATTTTAAACACTTCAGTGCTTTTTGCTTTTGTTGTTAGCTTTGTCTGCTTCTGCCTGGAATTTCTCCCTTCCTGTCTTTCTAGTGATGTATCTACTACTGCTGATACTCTAAATCACAGCGTATGGGTCATGTTTTCCATAAAGCACCTCTTGAATCATCCTGCCCTCCCTCTGCGATTCCCCACCAGTTGACTTGCCTAACCTGTTTTGAGTACCTGAGAACTTTGATTTATTCTCTGCATACTACTTCTAGCATAGTCCATATGCAAAGTGTTACATTCATTGATTAAATATTTGTTTCCTCGTCTGTTAAAATGTGAACCTCTAGAAGATTTCTTATGATGGTACACCCATAGCATGGTGCATATTGTATAATAGGCAAATAGTTAATGGCTTTTTAAAGCCATTAGATTTCCACATCTTGTATAACAATGTCATCTGCTCAGCTCTCATTGATAAAAAGGATATCACACCAAAGTAAAACATACTTAATGCGATTTAATAGTTATCGGTACACTTTCGGTTCCAAAAGGTAAACTGAGCATACGAAAACTATAGTCCTACAACTATTAGTAGTAAAACATTAGAAACAAAGAGATTTCAACCAATTGCCTGAAGAGGAAGACCAAGAGATCGATATTGATTAATAAGCAGAATGAAGCAACTGGCAGTCTATAATATGTATGGAGGAGAAAGAGACATAAAAAAGCTGGAAGGCTAGGAAGATTTTTGCATACTCTGGAGATTTGGGCAAGAAACATATGACCAAAGGTCAGTGTGACAAGTGGTCTGGAAAACAGCAATAATACTCTAACACTTTTAGGACCAGCCAGCCATTTCTCTCTCTGGGGAAAACAAGGAGATTTTTTCATAAATAAATTTAAATCTATAACATAAAATAACTGTGAAATGAAATTACTTGGGGATAGCATAGCAAAGGTAAATGTTGAAAAGCATAGAGAATCATCAAATGTTACGGGCAAAGTCCAGAACTGAAGGTGTAGGGAGGTTCAAACTTTCCCTCTGAAGTTTTGACAGCTGAGTCTGCTGAAATAAGCTGACAATAGATAAACAGGAGAAAAGGCATATACATCATTTAAGCTCAAGAGACTCACACAAAATATAAACCTCAAGGGAGGAGCCAGATGGTTGAAGTTTTTATAGCATAAAGGAATAGGGGCTTTTAGGGGAGGTGATAACAAGTTAAGGGAGGGGAAAAAAGGAGGAACCCCAGGATGCACAAAGGTTGTCGTCTTATGCAGATAAAGCTTCTGAGGTAATAAAAGTAGGCTCCAGAAGAATAAGTGATAGACTGTGAGGGTGTGGGGATGACATTTAATCTTCTCTCCAGTGATTAATTTTCCCTGGTTGTTTGATGAAATTCCTAGGGAGGGATTTCAAGACAATTGCATTTCTTTTGGAAGAACTTACCTCAGTAAGATAAGTGAACTTCAGAGAAAGGGCCTCCTGGTGCTTTGGGAATGAGAGGATCTAGAGACAGAGGATGGAGGAAGGTCAAAGAGACCTTGAGGCTACTCCTTTAGTTCAAAATGTCATACATTGGAGCATGATCTTCTAGGCTACAACAAAGTCTTCTATAAATGTTTAAATTAAAAAAAAAAAAAAAAGACTACACAATGTTTAAATAGGTTCACATTTAGACATGCCATTTTGAAATGCCAAGACAACAAGAATAAAATTAATATCTCAAGCACTTATTTTAAAAGTTATTTACAGATTAATATCAGACTGCCCATCAGTAACACTGCTTCTTAGATTGCAAATAATTACTTCAGTATTCTCAGATAAAAATGATTTTCAACTTTGAATTCTGCACCTGGCCAAATTAGTACTCAAGTGTAAAGGTAGAATGAAGTCATTCTTTGTCATGAGACAGATAAAACTCAGAAAGTTTATCTCCCAAACATGCTTTTTCAGGAGGTTATTTGAAGAATATCCAACAGAAAATAGATGGAATTTAAGAAAGCATGAATCAAATTCGGAAGATGGGAGAGATAGATGTATAATAAGGCTAGAGAGCAAACAGTTTACATAGGAGCAAAATGACAGAGTACTAAGAGAAATCTCCAGAGAAGACCATAGCATTAAAAACAAAAAGCTACAGATATTTTTAATATCTATATGGTCAAATATAAAAAAATGGCTTAAATGCAAATGGTTAAGCAATGGGTTTCAAAAATTAAAATAGAATGAATATCAAACAATAGAATGCATATGAATTAAAAACGTATTTAGGATACACTTAAGCAAGGCCTCTTTTGCTTCTTGCAAAAAAAAAAAAAAAAAAAAGGCAATGAGAAACTTCAGAGGGGAAAGAAAACCTGTAAAAACAGTGTATAATTCAAAAATAAATTAGACCAAATGATTTGGGGTCGGTTGTTATTAGATATTGTCTAAAGCTGAAAATCAACAATTAGCAACACACACACACACACACACACACACACACACACACACACACACAGACACACACTTCTGAGGTAACCCCAGAAGAACTATAAAGACATTCTGAACAGTTGGATAAGAGTATGGAAAAGAACTTTCATTATAAGCCCAATTTTTCTTTTTGATTAAAAAAAACCTACACAAATTAATCTGATATCTTATTTTAGAAGAAGAAACTAATACATATCCAACATATCTTTCCTTCAAAATTCATTTTAAAAAACTTATTAGATGATTTAAAAAAGTGAATCTAGACTGTCAAATGTAATTATTTATGTGTACCACATCCTATAAATCTTTAGTCATAGCCTAACACCAAAATGAGAGCACAAAGTATCTTCTTGTAGAATAAATGGCCCACATTTCCCCAAGGGAACACATTCTTTTGAGAATAAATTGCGTTTACAATGTTGCATTATTACATTTATTTTAGGACTACAGGCTAAATCCATTAAACTTGTAATGATGTTTTTTTTCCCCCTCCCTTCAAGGCTTATGGGAAAAGACTGATTTTCACAACTACTCTAAGTCATTAGAAGTATTGTTAATTTACTACTATCTCAAGTCTCTTCATCTCTAATTTACATTGATTTTCTGTCCAGAACACAGAAAACATGCATTTGTTAATGCTTTAGCTACAATCAGTTTTCTTTCAGATTTTTTTTTTCTCCTGGAAAAATTGAATAAAAGTAGCAAAACAACTACTTGAACATAGATTAATGACTCCTTAGAAATGACTTGTAGAAGTGTAAAAATTTTTAGGGAGGTAACATTATTAGTTTTAGAAAAGCATAGGTATATACATGCCATAGTGGTTTGCTGCATCCAACCCCCTGTCATCTACATTAGGTATTTCTCCTAATGTTGGCCCTCTCCAATCCCCCCATCCCCTGTTATCCCTCCCCTAGCCACCACCCCAAATAGGCCCCAGTATGTGATGTTCCCCTCCCTGTGTCTATGTGTTCTCATTGTTCAACACCCACTTATGAGTGAGAACATGCAGTGTTTAGTTTTCTGTTCTTGTGTCAATTTGCTGAGAATGATGGTTTCCAGCTTCATCCATGTCACTGTAGAGGACATGAACTCATCTTTTTTATGGCTGCATAATATTCCATGGTGTATATGTGCAACATTTTCTTTATCCAGTCTATTTTTGATGGGCATTTGGGTTGGTTCCAAGTCTTTGCTATTGTGAACAGTGCCTCGACAAACATACATATGCATAGTTGAATGTCTTATAATCCTTTGAGTATACACCCAGCCTGCACATTCTACACATTTGCCCCAGAACTTAAAGCATAATGAAATAAATAAAATTAAAACCAATATTTTAATTTTAATAAACCAATATTTTTAATAAAACAAAAATTTTATACCAAGAAAAAAAGAAAAGCATCTGACCTAAAAAATGGGCATAGTGCTCCCCATTTATTGCTGTTGGTGACAGTCTCTATAGAGACCTGAGCTCCATAAACAATTAAAAATCAAATCGTGACAATCATCATCCACGATTTCTAGTCAATTCTAGATATTTAGAGGTTTTCTCCCCCATGCAAATTGAGTACACAATTCTTTGCTTTAACAGAACCACTAAGGTGTCTATAGATTTCTTAAGTTGTCGTATGGTAATCTTTTTACAAAATGAATCTTGTCTTTGTCTGTCTTTGGTGCTCCACTCACCCTGCGGCCCCATGCTTTGTCTAAGATGTCATGAGGCTCATTTTCTTCACCATGTTGGCTCTAGAGAAAGCAAAGTTAAGGAAGTCAAAGCAGGTGACACTTTGTCTGAAGCTGACCTTGCCTAACTGGGGACAAGGAGGATGTATGTCAATTTAGAAATCAACAGCTACCAACAACCATATGTATCATATTTTAAAAAATTGCATTAAAATATAGAGTAGCCCAAATTGGTGAACAGAAATTCAGTGCTCAGCATTAATCAGAACATACCATTCAAAACTTTAAAATATGGACTAAAAGAAATATTTACTTTATTATTTTAGAAGAGTAAGCAAAGTTATTATGACAATCTTAGAGTTTACTATTCTTACAACATAAGAAATGAAGATTCATGTATATTGGCTTCTCTTTCTAACCATTATAGACTTACTTCATCAAATCAGCTTTAGCCACATTATTTTAATTTCTTGCTTTATTAGCAACAAAACAGGAAACCAATCCCAATACTTCTCCTTCATTTGATTTTATAATTATTGTAGTCTAATTTGATGTCAGAGAAAGATTCATCGTTAGACACAATAATATGTATGCATGTATGTCTATATTGGTGCTTCCTAGGCCTTTTGTATTTCCTATATGTTTTCAGTATTTTATTCAATTACATAGAAATAAATTCTCCCACCAATTATTTGAAACTCTTTATAAATAGCAAATGTACAAATAGATCATTTGTCCTTAATATCTAATTATAATAGATATTAGATATGATTTATATTGTATAGATTAATGTTTATATATGCATATAATCACCATCAAAAAGCTGAATGATATAGAAGAATAACAACATACCATCCTAATTCATCGTTACTAGAGATTAAAGATAGTTTATGTTATTGTTTTCCCACATGAGAAAAATATCCATCACTGAGAGTTTTCTGTTCTAACCTCTTGAGACATGAGGTTATTTCCCCATTAACTAAGGCACTAAAAACGCAATCCTTGATATGGGAGAGGTAGGTCACAACTTAAAATCTAAATCCTCTAGAAATGGCAAATTCTGTAATGAATTTTAACTTTGCTCACAACTTAACAGCACCTTTGTTCATTTATCAGATAGATTTGGATCTCTGAACTGTGCCCCAAGAGGCAGTTCAGTGTGGTGGTTACAAGGAGAGACTGGTTGTCAGGAGAACCTGTGTCCGCCTCCTAACTCTATTTCCTTTCTGTATGAGTTTGAACAGAAGTGTGTCAAGTTAATGTGAGGGTTATAGAATTTGCCAAGAAAGACAGATATACAGGAGAATTGGTAAGAACAAAGAAATACGATTCTTATAAATGTTACTGATTTTTAGTATACTTTCCTCTTTAAATTTGAGTAATAGAGTTTTAGCTATTTTGAAATGTTTCCAGTTTGGAGACTGAGTTTGTAAGAAAGGAAAGAAGAAAGAAAGAAAGGAAGGGAGGGAGGAAAAATATTTTTTTTTTTGGCATTTTACAGGGCAACATTTTGTTTGGCAATACCACTGAGAAAGTTGTTGTGGCTTTAATGGATAGGAACCCACATATTCCTCAGTTTATTTTAGACAACCTAAAGCAACTCCTTAGTGACAGTGCAGGTCCTTAACATTATTTTGCCATTAACTAATAAACAATGGATATCCCAAATCACATTCTACTTCCCCAAATGATAAGGCATTATACAATTCTATTTATGATGTAAAATAATGCTTTCCTGGGAACCACTGGATATATTTATATATGAATTATTTTCTGGGATTTAATGTGGTTGAGAATTATACAAGATAGATGATTTCTATGAATTCTCAGTTCAGGTTTCCTTTGCTTTGACCAGAAATCATCTATTTCATTTTCCTTCAGCATATTATATTCTGCGAAGTGTCAGAGACCTTTTATGGTACTAATGAGTTCTTGTTCCAATCATCTGTTTTCAACTTTTAATTTTTTTTCTTTGCTACTATGAAAAAGAAGATGAATGAAAAAAACAAAAATCAATACTCTCATTTATTTGCTGCTAGAAGCTCAATGTTTGAGAGAAAGTCCACATACTTTTTTGTGGGGAAGGGAAGACCAATTAATTAAAATAAAATGTCCCATCAATAATTTGAAACTCTTCAAATACAGCAAATGTCCTCATACTCAATGTCAGAAAATCTGCCTTTTTGTTTTAGTGAAATTAAAATTAGACCTAAGGATAAAGAAGACATATCTTTTTCAAAATGATATTTGAATTTCATAATTTTAAAAGTAGTGGAAAATTTCACAAATGGAGAGAGTTAACTTTAATAAAATAAACATGAAAAAATCCAAAGGATTATAAATCATTCTACTATAAGGACACGTGCACACGAATGTGCACTGCAGCACTGTTTACAATAGCAAAGACCTGGAACCAACCCAAATGCCCAATGATGATAGACTGGATAGGGAAAATGTGGTACATATACACCATGGAATATTACGCAGCCATCAAAAACGATGAGTTCACGTCGTTTGTAGGGACATGGATGAACCTGGAAACCATCATTCTCAGCAAACTGACACAAGAGCAGAAAATCAAACACCGCATGTTCTCACTCACAGGCGGGTGTTGAACAATGAGAACACATGGACACAGGGAGGGGAGCACTACACACTGGGGTCCGTTTGGGGGAAGTGGGGGAGGGACAGAGGGTGGGGAGGTGGGAAGAGATAGCATGGTGAGAAATGACAGAAACAGGTGAGGGGACGGAAGGCAGAAAACCACACTGCCATGTGTGTACCTACGCAACAATCTTGCATGTTCTTCACATGTACCCCAAAACCTAAAATGCAATTTTATATATATATATATATATATATATATATATATATATAAAACATAAAAAAACAAAAGGAAACTTTATGATGTTTTAAAGGTAAATGTCTTTACCAAATGATCTACGTAAATTAAGATAAACACTAAGACTTCAGGGCAAAAAATTAGCAAAGAACACCAAAAGACAATTCCCTGGCTGGGAGCCATGGCTCAGGTTTGTAATTCCAGTACTTTGGAAGACCGAGCTGGGAGGATCACAAGGTCAGGAATTCGAGCCCAGCCTGGCCAAAAAGGTGAAACCCCATTTCTACTAAAAAAAAAAAAAATACAAAAATGAGCTGGGCATAGTGGCACCTGCCTATAGTCCCATATAGTCCCAGCTACTTGGGAGGCTGAGGCAGGTGAATAGCTTGAACCCAGTAGATAGAGGTTGCAGTGAGCCGAGATGGCACCATTGCACTCCAGCCTGAAAAAAAAAAAAAAAAGACAATTCCCCAAAAATAAAAAATTTAAAAAATGGGCAATGAACATATGAAAATTCTAACTCATTAAGGTTAAAAATGCAATTAAAAATGAAAGTGACACTTTTTCTTCTATCAAATTAACAACTGTGAAAACAAATAATACACAGCATTAGCAAGAGTACAGTGAAATTGACTCTGCTATACATAGTACAAAAATAATTCAGTAAAATACTTTTGAATAGGTTATTGTAAATTATATACTAAAAGCCTTAAATTTGTTCATATTATTTGATTTTATCTAGGTATTTCTCCTAAGAAATGATTCACAAAAAAAGATGAGAGTATTTTTTATGGAAATGATTATAGGGGGTTATTTAATATAATAAAAAAATGAAAATAGCATATGTATAACATTAAATGGTTAAAGAAACAATGGAATAGTAATATTAATTTTTAAATTGATATAATGTTCAATTTAAAATTTAGACATATTTGAATATATAGCATACACAGTTAGGTTTCATTTGTATACACACAAAGGGAATATGCAAAACTGTTAATCTTTGGTCATGAAGTCAAGAAATGCTTTCTTATTTTTATATCAAATTATTTTATAATGTAAAAATATTAGAAAATATGGCAAATATAAAATTATAGTTTTTATTGTAATTGTTATATTGTTAAAGGATGAAGACCTTTACAATGATCCTTTTCTATTTAATCAATAGTAAATATATGTTCCTTATGATTTCCTTTAATAACATTTTCTTTCCTTTAGCTTACATTACTGCAAGAATACAGTATATAACACAAATAACGTATTAAATATGAGTTAATCAACTGTTTATCAGTAAGGTTTTCAATCAACTGTAGGCTATTGAAGTTTTTGAATAATTGAAAGTTATAAGCAGATTTTTGACTGTGCGGGGGGTTTGGTGCCCTTAATCCTCATATTGTTCAAGGGTCAATTGTAGTTTGTTGCACAGAAGTTACACAGACATAGATATCCAAGACAGAAATTGGTACCAGAAAGTCAGTAATAGTTAAACCTAAAACACACAATATTGGTTTTGAGATAAGGAGGCAAGTGATGCCAGGAGGGCAGCAAGGAGACTCGGAGTGGAGAAAGGAAATTGTTTCTGAGGGATGAAGAAAAGAAGACTCATGGAATTTACTGCCAGAACAATTATCTTAGCTATTGCCTTCAGTAACTGGAAAGATGGAAAATATGCCTATGAGTTTGTGGGCCTGGTTAAAGGGATTTCCAAGCAAAAAAAGATGACAGCGCTATTTGTCATCTTTTAGCCACAGACAGCATGATATTGTAAGAGAGAGATGAGCTAAAGAAAGATTTTCGAGCAGAATTTAGAGGCTATATTTCCAGCCCAGGACTTGCTGAGTTGGAAAAAAGAAGTTTATAATTTACATCATCTCTAGCTGGCAGAAGAGTTCCAAAGACATTGTCTTAAGGAAAAACCCAAATTCACAGCGCTGTTTACTGGTCAAGATGAAATCAAAGATAGCACTCTGAGATTCATTGTTAAGACCTCACAAAGAGTTCAGGTTGTGTCTAACAGTTTCAATAAACAAAACTTCTAACAATTTTAAAGGTGTTTTCCCTTGGTATCATAACTCTTATTCCATGCCAGAGAAAGTGGCCAGTATTGACAGATCTGTCATATGTCTTTATTAGAAGGGATGACATCATAATTTTATACATAGAAAGCCTACACTTTTTTTTTTTTTTGCATTGTAGCATCTTAGAATAAAAGGGCCAGAAATAGTTCAACTAATATAGCACCTTACTCTATTTTAAATTTCCTTTCAGCCTATTTCTATGCTACACAAGTTGGTATTATTTTTAAATAATAATAATAACAAAATATCATAGCTAATATTTTTTGGGAGCTTTTAAAACATCAAGCATGATGCTAGGGACATTTCATAGAATATAGCCCTTATTCTTCAAAATTAACCTCTGAGTTTTTAAATAGTTCAAATATGTTGAACACATTTAGATTTTATCCCAAGAACTTTATCAGAAATAAAGATGAAATATTTATATAATGATATTCAGAGCAACATTATTTATAAGAATAAAACCATGAAGGAATCGCAAAGTCTAATAAGAAAGGTGAGTTAATTTTTTTCATATAATGGCTAACAACATATCAATTAATGAAATCAATATGAGTTAATGTAAAGATTAGTTTGATTTTAAAGATAAGGTGAAGTTGTCTAAATTCACACAGAATTTGGCAGATCCAAGATTTCAATCCTGATATTATGACTTCAGAGGACTCACTATCAACCACTGTACAATCCTCCCTACACTGTATCAAATTTCAACTCATAAAAGAAAATGGACAATACTATCATATCTTGTGCATTGAAAAACTTCACCCTGCCACAGACTCCCACTCTTACAAAATGTAGATGGCTACCTAGCCTCTGAGGTGACATGCGCTGGGATCTGGGCATGCAACTAGAGGTGAGGACTATGGGCTTCTGATTCTTCCTTAGCCCGACAGTGGCTCCTTTGGTTCCAGCCACCATCACATTGCCTGGCTCTGTACCAATGAGCTTTATCTGGTTCTACATAACAGAAACAACAGGCTACAAGGGATGCATCTTTTATGAGTATGCTTTCATAAAACCTGAGAAGGGCGGCTGGCTTGTGTTGAACGAGGCAGAGCTTTCATTGTACTATCTTTTACATGCGCTTTTACTACAAACCTGCTTTACAATTTTAAATAAATGCCTATAGACGTTTCCTTTGTCAAAAATGAAGATACAGAAAAATGATGAAACTAAAAAGAAAAAAATGTACATTAATGAAGAGGAGTAGCTGAAATCTGAGGCACATACAAAAGCTAACCCAAGTTATGGTTCCCATAGTAACTGCAACACAGTTGGATTTCACTTTTATGTTAAGTAAGTTTAACTTGAGTGGGAATGCAAAATACTTCCTCTGAGCCAAAAAGAGAATTACGGAGAACACAGAGACAATTGTCCAGATTATTCTGGCTTTCACATATGCTAAATATGAGCCCTAATGTGGGTTAATATTTTCACATCAATAGTGTATGTTCGTTTGCATTGATTTTAAACTCTTCATTCAATATATAAAATATGATTATTTAATATGAGAAAAAATTCCCATTAAAATATATTAAACCAGAGAGCATGATTTTATAATTTAGAAATACAGAAACACAGTTAGGCTTATAATTATGAGAATACTTGCTGAAAGTACAAATTATGAGAATTCAATCTGATTACACTGCTATCAAGTGCATTAAACCTGACATTTTCAATTACTGTTGATGGAACCTGAAACTATGAAAATAAACACAGTACTTAGAGTATCCACATCTTTAAGATAGAGTATATGCATAAGTTTTCAAGGCATTTGCGGTTTGCACATCATTCTCTAGTTCAATTAGATTTTAAAAAGGCAGAAAAGGTACTTACTCCTGTTATGTAACGAGGTCTATATTGAATAGTTCCAAACAAACCAAGAATGACGATAATAATATGTACAAAATTTGCCAGGATAGGTGCCCACTGATATCCAAGGAAGTCAAATATTTGCCTCTCCAGCACACAAACCTAGAACAGCAAAACAGGATGGATAAATCAGAATGTGAGCAACAGCACAGTGGTGAGAGGAAAAAAGGATACAATTATTAATCACATTATAATTAGCAATTATAACTGTGTCACCATATCTGGCATGTGTCTTTAACTAACAGTGAGAATGATATTTTCAGGTACATTTCAAAGGAAAACTATGGAAGCTGTGGATCTATAGGCACCTACAAGCCTTTCAGGAATAATTTTGTGGAGGAATCAAGCACTAATCACAGGATGTCATCTTTGCAGTCACAGGATAAATTACATTGCCATGTGCACTGTCAAACATTTGAAGTCATCAACCAGCAAGTCCGGGAAATCCACATAAAGAGTTTGTTGCTAGATCTCTTCACACGTTATTATATAAGTTGAGACTAGAACAAAGGAAGCTTGATGTGGAGGAAAAATAACTTTTATCAAAAGTTGCAGCAAGAACTCTTTAGCAAGACGAAGATTTCTGGATGTGTATTTGACACTAAGTAGCTGCAGTGGCCTACGTAAATCATTTCCCATCTCTGGGTGCCTGGTCCTTGTTTGCAAAATGAAGGACTTTGACAAGGTATGAAGGGTCCTTCTAATCCCAATAGTGTTGAATTATAGATCAAATATGATGCTTTGTCATACCTAGTTACCAGGCAAAAGAAGGGCCCTCAAAGAAAATTAGAACAATGGAAAACCAAAACAAAAATTAAGCATCGCTGTTATAAAAGCAAGACACTTAAGTCCATTTAAATTACACTACTTTCATCTGTGCTCACAATGATAACTAAGACATGTAAATATCTAGGCAGTGAGAGGAGAAAAAAACCAACCAACTAACCAACAATAACAACAAACTGAGATTAGCGGGTAGTCCAGAAGTGCCACTTTAGATCCAAAAGTGAAATCTCGGAGAAAGCAAGTATCATCAGATCCAACAAAGCAAATCAGAATGTTAGCTTTATTCTTCCTGCCTGCCCTCAGGGGGGATGATAATAAACTCTCTGTGTTCAGAGGAAAACATTGTAAAAGGACTTGATGCTTCATAGCAAGTTTCAGTATTTTATTCAGCCAGGTTTTCAAGGAAAATGAGGATTTAAAAATCCCTAAGTTCCTAACATCACTATGCTTTAATGATATTTCTTGTCAGAAGGAAATACTGACTCTCAAAACAGGCAATGTGCTTTTTAAATTAAATATCTGTAGTGCAGTTTGAAGATGTCTTGAATGATCGTTATTCCCACTGCAGTTCTTTAGCTGAGTAGCACATTTTCCCATCAGGTGTTGAAAGAGAAAATAAATTCATGACAACTGTTTGCATAGCACCTCTATTTTCTAAGGCACACTGAGCACCGTGAAATGGTTGTAGCAGTCACAGTCCAGCTTAGTCAAATTTTAATTCTCACTGCATCTTCAAAGTAATTAAAAAAAAAAAACAAAAGAATCTTGATTTCTTTTACCCTGTGCTGAAGCCATGATACTCATCAGAGTCTCAGTAGTGGAATGCAATATTCTTACTGGTTAATAAACACAAACTGTCATCGAGCTTGAATATCACTTAACCCTTATAAACCTGAACTGTCTTCTGATGAACCATTCCTTCAACTTTCTCATATAGTCAGCGTTTTGTACAAATGAGACCCGTTTGTGACATTAGGCAGTATTACACATGCCAAGTTAGAATCCGAATGGTACCACAAACTAAGTAGTTGTTCCGAGAACACTATTGCTAATTTTCTATATAAAAGTTCTTTTCTACATAGAATCCTCTCCTCCTTATCTTATGAATAAATAGTGAACAGGAATGTAAACCAACAACAAGACACATCTAAACTCTATAAATTTGGAGCATCATAACTGTGGGGACACAGCAGGGCAAAAGTAAAGATGGAACATGTCAAAGAGTGGGAAATATCTCAATAAATTCACCAATTGTGAAAGAAAATTACAGACCTATTGTTAATTATAAAAACACGGAAATGATAAAATACTAAGTCTGCAAAACTGAAGTGAAATTATCTCAACATTTATCAGGTTCGTTTTACGGCAGAACCAATTGTTTCTTCCTTACAAGTTTATGCAGATACAGCAAGCTAATAAATAATTCTTTGCATATAATATTTCTGCCTTCTTCCCCTTTTTGATTAGTCCTATTAGGGATCATAGGTAGCATTATCATAGGTTCTGCAATTTAGAGATAGGCCTGAAAAATGAAAGATTTTCTGAAACATTCAGTGAACATAAGCAGTGGAACAATGTGTAGGAGTGGTTGCAGTCTTTCCTAAGAATTCTTTCCAACAGGAAGACTATTAACTATGAGAAGCCGGTATGGTGGGGCCTGGGGGTACAGGGATGGAGAAAATACATGTTTGTTAGAATATCTACCGTATGCTGGGGATTTATGCTCTTCTCCAGGCATGTATTATTATATTGATTCTACACAAAACAGAAATGTCCCATTCTGCAGACTAAGTAATCTAAGTTGTGGTGTGCTAAGTGATTATCTTGAGGTTACAGAGTGGTAAGTAGCAGAACAGGAATTTAGGCTTCTGTGCCTGGCCCCTTTGCTATGTCCCTACCTTTTCTATTTAATCCACACTTAGTCCAAAAAGAAAACAAAACTGTTTTTGTTGGTTGTATTGTAGAAGTCATGCTAGTTATAGAATATATGCTACTTTATTACCTTTTTTTATTTATTTAGAAATGGTGTAGAGAATCTCTCTGATCTGACCTGTCAGCTCATGACATTATATCATCATTGGTCGAGGCAAAGTTCCTTTCTTGTTTAGGTTAGGTTAGTTTTTGCCTCTTTGAACCCATCTCAGTGTTAATCTGATTTTGGGGCCCTTTTTAATGTATTTACTTTGGGTCCTTATAATCATCTGACATATAAATGTATGTATTTGGCCTTTTAAAATACATACTGCTGCTGTTTATATCTGCGTGTTATTTTTCACAGAAAAAGTCTTACAGTGTACATTTCTTTCATGTGTGTCTATTTTACTGTATATAAATTTTGGTTCCTCCTGTTTGGCTGGCACAGAGCACATCATTATAAATGCATGATTTGGTTGCTCTCGATTCTTTGCTACCATAAAGAATTTTCTTCTGTTCCATTACTATCTTTATGAAGTTTTTATTTGTAACATCAATAGTGACTAATCTTTATCAGTTACTCTCTCTGCATCTATTGAAGTAATCACGTTATTTTTTTTTCTTTTACACAATGAATGGATGGATTAGACTGACTATTCCATCAATATCCTTTTGTCATTATCCTTTTGTACCTGGTAAAATCCATACTTGGGATGGCACATTATTTTTAGTTTGGATTAAATTTTACTTTTAAAATTTAAACAAAATAAAATTTTATTTGGGGTTTTTGTAGCTATAAACTGATCTTCACTTCAATTTCTTTTTCTCTCGTTTTCTGACACTATTATAAAAGTTACACTGGCCTCTAACCATAAGACAAAAATTGTATTTAATTTTAATTTAATTTTATTTTATTTTTATTATATAGATGGATATATGTATGAGCTGTGTGTGTGTGTGTGTGTGTGTGTGTGTGTGTGTGTGTGTTTGTAAGCTATAATATGGTTTGGAAAACATGAAGATTACCCTTTTCTTGCACAATAGTAAGTGTTAATTTTAATGGTCAATGTTAATATAGTAGAGTATGCTTAAGCTGAAAAAGTTTTTAAAACCTTTGTGATAAGTACTAGTAAGGACACATTATCTTACTTTCCATGACAATAAATGTTCATCAGAAGCATCTGTAAAATGTAAAATGTCTTCAAGATAAATAAATTTACTGACTTTTCAAACTGGAAGAGAGTCACTCCATAGTCCTGAATATATACATGAGAAAACTGAGCCCAATTAAGTTAACACTTCGTTAAACTAAATTTTAACTCTTCATAGAAAAGGATTTGGTCTAAAACAGGTTTGCTTCAAATGTCTGCATGACAAAAGTGAAGGCTTTGTGCTGGTTAGGCATCTACTGCTATTTAACTTTAATAATAATAAAATTACATGTAATTGAACATATTTTTTTAAATGCCAAAATGATATTTTTAGATGTAGTTTTCCTCAACTGGTAAGACCTGGAATTAGCCTCCTTGAAGTATTGCATTTTGTTCATAACTAATATTTCTTTTTCTTCCAAATATTACTGTAATATTATGTTTATGTCCTTAAAACTTAACCTGCAATTGAAACAAATAACATAAAAGTTATTTGTACATTTTGAGAGAAATAAATGGGTTTTTGAAACTATCATGATGAAACATGGTTTTTTTTTTTTTTTAAAGGTGCGTTATCAAAGGCTGCACACAACCAAATTCTGTTCTAGTACTAAATAATAAATGGAAATTAAACGTATCTATGGGTGCCCCTGTTCTCTTCTCTGTGCCTTCTCTCCCTTAAGTTTCTCCAGGTCTCTTCAAGAATCTGAGCTTTTGGATTGTTTCAACTCTCAAGTTTTTGAAGAAAGTGAGAAGACAGACTCAGATTTCAGTGTTAGGCCAAATAGAGTGCTCCCCCTCCAAAGGCCATTTGCACTGACAAATCAGATTTCAGGGAAACAACACACCTGTCAACAGTTAAAGCAATTCCGGAAATCAATAAAGAAATAATTTTCATTTCAGTTGTTTGCAGAGGAATAAAACGTACCTAACAAGTAAAATTAGCCGGTAAATAGCATCATACACTGACATGCACAACACACACGACATACAGACACACACTACTTGGGAAAATCCAAGATGGAAATCGAAATGGGCATAACCATTTCCAGGTTGTGTCCAAAGTCTTATTTCATCCGTAGGTACCAGGAAAATTTAGATAAACTTCCAGCCTAATACAGAATGGCCACGTGTCAGTGAGACTTTTGTCACTAAAAGTTGCTGCTAACGTTTGTTATTTACATTTCAGTCAAGTATAGCCAATATCTAGTTTCCAGTAGCATCCACTCTTTGCTTCCTGCCTCATAGAGATCTTAAATCAACATTAAATGAGATGTAGAGAGTTTGAGTAGCGCATCCTTGATTCATATAAAATTTTGCTCCTTCAGCAGGAAAAGTTTGTCCTGCGATTTTGCCTTGGATTCAGGTTTCCCCTGTGCCCAACTCCCTGGTATATTATTTCTGTTTCCTTGTTATCTGCTCACTTGAGTAAAACTGCTAATTTTGTGTTCTGGACGTCTAGGTTTATTCTGCCCTTCACTGTATCTTGTCACACTAGAGCTCATTTCTATTCCCATTGCTTAACTGCTTGGTAATCCTAAGTAAACTATAGTTTTGAGCATGCTGTGGGGCTGTCTGTTCCAGAGTCAGAAAGAATGCCCATGTTGGCTTCTAATTTTAAGCCAAAGCTCAAGAAAGCTGTAAAGACTTTAGAGATATTCTAGGTCTTTATAACATTGTTGAGCTGCTGCGCTCTTTATAATATTTCCTAAAATATCACATTATCACAAAGCAAAACTCTACAAATAGGACTGATGATGTTCTACCCTTAAGATTCTCTGTGTTGTTCACAGTGGACAACATCAATGAGAACATATGTGCCAGTTTTAAACATTAGATGCAGGAGATATACTAGATATAATTTTGTTTTATCTTGCCAAGAAATGTGATTCACATATATAAAATAAGGAGAATAAACTTGAAGTTGAGTCTGCAATGATTATACATATAAAATAGGGAGAAAGATAAAGGACAAAACACAGAGCTTCACTTAATGGGTTTTAGTTACAATGGAATAAGTGGAGTTTCTCAAATGCATGTATGTATATATATATATATATATATATATATATATATATGTGTGTGTGTGTGTGTGTGTACATACTTGCTAGGATGTGTGTGTGTGTGTGTGTGTGTGTGTTTCACCAATGGAAAGAAAATAAAATTGTAAGATATTATTAAAAATAATAGTTAATCTTTTAAAAATAATTATTTATCATAATTCAGTAGGACCAAGGATTATCTACCTTTTTCCACATAATTGCTTTTCTTTAACAAAAAAGAAAAAAGCAACAACGACAACAACAAAAAAGAAATAAATCACCACTGCCACCACAACAAAACACCACCAAAACCAGATATGGCCCTAATTACTCGGATGACACTAGAAGTCAGCATATCATGGTGGTTCAGACTTCAAGTTTTAGAACTCGAAAATCATGTTTGAATTCTAACTTACTATGTGACCACAGGAGGCCCACTAATCTTTATGAATCTCAGTTTCTGCATCCATAATATGGGAATATTGTAATGATACATAAGTCCTAGGATTTTCATGAAGATTAGAGTGATAATGTACATATTTATTAAGATGCCTGGATTGCATCTTAAAATGTATGCTATTATTAATTTATATTCCAGTACAAATTTGAAAGCACGTTTTAGTGCATTATCATTCTAGATTTGTATTCTTGCCAGACTATTTCAGTTAGAGATGTTCAAATGTTTCTTAATCTATTGGTCACAATGCAAATAGTATCATGACACATACTCCTGAATAACCTCAAGTATTTGGAGGGAGTCTTTCTTGATAAATGTCTTCCTGCCTTATTTAACACCCCATATATTAAATCCAGTGTTATTTGATTTTCAGTAATAGGGCTTTTTAAATGTTAGTACTATGGTAAAAGAACAGGTTTCAAACATCATTTCCTCTGTTTCCACCTTCTCTCTTTCCACTTTTCAAATGTGATAAAAATAATCATTTATTTTTAAAACTGTCTCCACATAGTTAGACACAATAAAGATTTCCAAGAAAATACTGGAGAAGATTTGGCACAAGTTCAAAGAAACCAAATAGAAATAAGAAGTGCATTTCTCATAATTTGTATTACTGGAACATCATACATGGCATTTCTTAATATACCTTTTTGAAACACGAGTCACATTTTTCTGAGGTTAAATCAATAAGTTCATGCAAAGACCCACATAGAAGTCAAATAGTTAATTTTGAGACTTTTCTGCTATTTTGTATAATAATCCCATTTTTATATAATTCTAATTATGCCATCTAATACTCTAGTTGTGATAACAGAATCATTTATTATTTTTCACAGCTGTTCATTCTGCATAGCAATTTATAACCATTTCATAGTTAATACTCATACTGTCAAAAGACAAGTTGATGACTAGCATATAACATGAGGTTAAAGAAACAGAAAATTCTTTTAAAAAGTTATACAAAAAGTTAACACTAGAGCAAAAAAATTCATTTGTTTTTTGTTGAATTGGGCTTAAAAGGTCATGTGAATTCTTGACCCTTGTTCTGCATGTCCACATACATAATTTTATAAATGTGTATGTGAGTGTGTGTGTATATGCCTAATCACAAAGTATTATTTGATTTTCAGTAATAGGGCATTTTTAATGTTTAGATTTTTAGCTTAATATTTTTTATTGCAACATAAATGTCTCACCTGTTTTTGAATAGTGTGTCTGCATTCTATGACAAAAATTATTAAAACATACCAAGTAGTTAGAATTATCTACCATTATCTTTATTACATAGATGAGGGAATCACATAGATGTTGAGAGAGAATAAATAACATGTCCAAGATCATAACTGCAGAGCTGTTATTTTTAACTTCCATGGCCATGATTTCACCTACATATCATTAGCAACTAAACACAGGAAAACCTTATGATATTGTCCTCACAATTTTTAGGGCATCTGCTTTACTATTAAATACATTACTAATTCAATAAGCCAGCATATATAAGTGGTTCCTTGTTCTTGGGATGAAATAAAAGTTCAAAAGATTCACTAATAATTATTTTTATATATAACTCCATAGTTTGCAAATTCCTATAATCACTATGATGACCTTATAAAATAATCATGATTATTACTATTCCTCTATTATGACAAATTATGCAATTCATAGCACAGACTGGTTCACAGTTAGAACAGAACATTTCTGATAAAAACAAGAACTGAAAGTTTCTACTATCAATGCAGTTAATAGAATAATAATACCACAGAGGCACAAAAATGACATTTATCTGGAGTTTTATACTATAAAGTGATTTTATACCTTTGTAGTCTGATTCTCATTTATTAAGTTTAAAGTCTCCCTATACTAATGTGAAATGAGCTGAAAAGATCACAGTGTAGGTCTTCTTGGTAGATGGATCACTGTTTTGATTTCTCTACAGAGTCTATAATTTTACTCAGTGGAAATCTAACTTCTCAGAAGAACCAGAATGTATCAAAATGACAGCTGTTCTAGGTAGTTTTCATGACTCTCTCAAAGTACATGACAGGTAAGAGTTGGAAAATATAATGCATCCATTTGACCTTGAATTTTCAGCATCTTCACAAAAGAGTCTCAACTGATACAAGGTCAAGCTAATACATAAATTGGTTACATATTCATAACACAGAAACAAATACTTAATGTTTGAAAGACAGTGGCCATGGGCTTTTAAATCACATGTTCTGCAAGCAATTATAGAGTATTGTAGGTATTGAGCAATGCAATACACTATTTTAGGTACTAGTCAGATGTGGAAACCCAAATCAGTGATAAGATAAATCAGACATATTCATGTCATCTGACAGAATTAGTTTTATTCTATGATATATGCTAATGTCTGAAATGGTATATTATTCCATTTTCACACTGATATAAAGATACTACCTGAGACTGGGTAATTTGTAAAGAAAGGAGGTTTAATTAACTCACAATTCTGATGGCTTGGAGGCCTCAGGAAACTTACAATCATGATAGAAAGTGAAGGGGAAGCAAGGCATGTCTTACATGGCAGCAGGAGAGACAGAGTAGGAAAAATTGCCACTTATTAAACCATCAAGTCTTGTGAGAACGAACTCACTATCATGAGAACAGCACGGGGGAAACTTCCCCCAGGATTCAATCACCCCCCACCAAGTCCTTCCCTCTACATGGAGATTACAATTCAAGAAGAGATTTGGCTGGAGACACAAAGCCAAACCATATCATTCTGCCTCTGATCTCTCCCAAAGCTCATGTATTTTTACATTTCAAAACTGATCATGATTTCCCAACAGTCCCCCAAAGTCTTAACTCATTCCAGGATTAACCCAAATGTCCAAGTTCAAAGTCTCATCTTAAACAAGGCAAGTTTCTTCCACCTAAGAGCTGTAAAATAAAAAACAAGTTAGTTATTTCTAAGACACAATGGGGGTATAGGCATTGGGAAAATGTCCCCAGTTCAAATGCGAGAAATACGGCAAAACAAAGTGGCCACAGGCCCAATGTAAGTGTGAAACCCTGCAGGGCAGTAATTACATTTTAAATCTCTGAAGTGATCTTTTTTGACTCCACGCCTCCCATCCAGGGCACAATGATGCAAGGGGTGGGCTCCCAAGGCCTTGAGCAGCTCTACCCCTGTGCTCTGCTGGGTACAGCCCCCATGCTGCTTTCATGAGCTGGCACTGAGTGGCTGTGGCTTTTCCAGTTTCATGGTGCAAAATGTCAATGGATCTACCATATGGGGTCTGGAGAACAGTGGTCCTCTTCTCACAACTCCACTAAGCAGTGGGCCAGTAGGAACTCTGTGTGAGGAGCTCTGCATGAATATCCGGGCATTTTCATATATTCTCTGAAATCTAGGCAGAGTTTCCCAAAGCTCAACTCTTATCTTCTGAGTACCCACAGGCTCAACACCATATGGAAGCCACCAAATCTTGGGATTTGAGCACTCTGAAATAATGGCCTGAGCTTTACCTTGGTCCCTCTTAGCCATGGCTAGAGCTGGAACGCTGGGATGCAGGACACCAAGTCCTGAGGCTGCACACAGCAGTGGGGACCTAGGACCAGACCATGACTACATATTTTCCTCCTAGGCCTCTGTGTTTGTGATAGGATGGGCTGCTGTGAAGACCTCTGACATGCCCTGGAGACATTTTCCCCATTGTCTTACCATTTGGCTCCTTGTTACTTATGCAAATTTCTGAATTTCTCCCTAGAAAATGGGTTTTTCTTTTCCACTACATTATCAGGCAGCAAATTTTCTGAACTTTTACGCTCTGCTTCCCTTTTAAACATAAGTTCCATTCCAAACTATCTCTTTGTGAGTGCATATAACTGAATGCTTTAACATCAACCAAGTCACTTCTTGAATGCTTTGCTGCTTAGAAATTTCTTCTGCCAGATCCCCTAAATTATCTCCCTCAAGTTCAAAGTTCCATAGATCTCTAGGGCTGGGGAAAAACGTCACCAGTCTCTTAGCTAAAATATAGCATGCATGACCTTTACTTCAGTTCTTAATAAGTTCCTCATCTCCATCTGAGATCACCTCAGCCTGTATTTCATTTTCTGTATCACCATCAGCATTTTAGTCAAAACCATTCAACAAGTCTCCAGGAAGTTCCAAATTTTCCCACATATTCCTGTCTTCTTATAAGACCTCCAAATTGTTCCAACTTCTGTCTGTTACCTAATCCCACATTTTCATGTTATCTTTATAGCAACTTCCTATTCTGCTGGTACCAATTCACTGTATTAGTCAATTTTCACACTGCTACAAAGATACTACCTGAGACTGGGTAATTTATAAAGAAAGGAGGTTCAATTGACTCATAGTTCTGCATGGCCAGTGAGACCTCAGGAAACTTACAAGCATGGAGAAAGGGGAAGGAGAAGCAAGGCACCTTTTACATGGAGGCAGGAGAGAGACAGCAAAGAAAAGCTGCCACTTATAAATCCATCAGATCTGTGAGAACTCATTCACTATCACAAGAACAGCATGGGGGAAACCACAGCTGGGATCCAGCCAGCTCCAACCTCCCACCAGGTCCCTCCCTTGACACACAGGGATTATATTTGAGATGAGATTTGGGTGAGGACAAAAAGCCAAATGGATTTTGGGGCAGAAAATTTCAAAATACTCAAGAAAGTCCAGGTGTAGCTGTTCAAATGATAGTCTTTCCATGGATCTATATGTTCCAATCCATTTCCATCTCTCTTACTGTTTATTTAGCAAGTATACACAAACAGAAATCTCAGTATGTGGCTAAATTACCAGTACATAGAAAAGCAGATGAGGGATGGGTTGCCTATATATTAATAGGAACTTTAGGAATTGGGTAGCATAAGTTGGTAGGTTTATCATCAGCAGCATCTATTTGTTTGGTGCTGATTTTGTATTCATTGAGAGCTCAGTAAAAGCCAAATAAAAATAGCTTGCAGTGTACTTATTTTCATGTATCATATGGTATTGCTTTCTCATAGCAAATGACTTTCTCTAGAAAAAACTAGATTGCTATTTTTTAACAGTACAATCATATTAAACATATTAAGGCTGCCATCTGGAGAATTTGAAATTTGTCAACTAGGTAAAAATGCAGATTTTTTTTCTAAAAAGCTGATAAAGAGGCCAAAAATATGCCTCATATATCATTATCAGAGAAACAACATACAGACAGCTTTCCATTTGGGTCTTCATAAATATTTGTGTGTCTTGTTTACATTTTTATTTTAAGAATTCAAAGCAAGGTAAAATGCCACTCCAATAGCCCTGCTCTCCCCCTTTTAGCTGCCCTCCACCCATTTGAGGCAGTGAATTAACAATGTCATTACCATCATGAGCTATTTCCTGTCATGCAGATAGTATATTTAATAGAATTGCAGGTGGAAGTGTGTGGGCTGTTGTCGTCAGGAGAAGGAGGAGATGTCATAGTGACCTGCATGCTGATGTCTCCTCTGTCTCCCTTCCCTCCCATCTGCTCTTTCCCTCCTCATGCAAAGGCATCACCAGGGGTTTCAAGACAGTGTTTCTTTGACTAGAGCAAGGCTGCTATATGGAGATTGTCAATCAAACCTCTCAAACTCTAGGTGACGTCTCTTTTGTAAAATTCAATTTCATAAGCACGGGAGATGAAATGACAGCCTCACTTACTCTGACTGCTAAAGGCCAATCAAGAGCTGAAATGAAAGCAGAAACGTTACCGAGATCACTACCACATACTGATAGTCACTGTAGCAGTGTCTCAGAAATTGCAATTAGAGGCTGGGTGCAGTGGCTCATGGCTGTAATTCCAGCACTTTAAGAGGCCAAGGTGGTTGGATCACCTGAGGTCAGGAGCTTGAGACCAGCCTGGCCAACATGGTGAAACCCCATCTCTACTAAAATACAAAAATTATTTTATATGGGATTTATATGGGATTACAGGCACCTGGTGTGGTGGCAGGTGCCTGTAATCCCAGCTACTTAGGAGGTTGAGGCAGGAGAATCGCTTGAACCTGGGAGTTGGAGATTGCAGTGAGCCGAGGTCACACCATTGCACTACAGCCTGGATGTCAAGAGTGAAACTATGTCTCGAAAGAAAGAAAGAAGGAAAGAAAGAAAGAAAGAAAAAGAAAGAAAGAAAAGAATGAACAGAAAGAAAAAAAGAAAGAAAAGAAAAGACAAATGAAAGAAAAGAAGGAAAGAGAAATCGCCACTAGAACTACAAGAGACTATGATTTTAGATGGCTGCAGAGACATTTTAGAATTTTTTGTGAGGCACACTATTTCTAGCATGGTAAATACCATGTCTCCTGTGCCCTTTAAAGTAACCATAGTATTGAATTCAACACAGATATGGAGATGCTGTTCTGAAAAGACATAGTCATAATATTTGTTTTCCTGTTGACAGAGGTGTCTGTGGCTTTCCATGGGTGAATGTAATAAGACATGATATTTTCTATCAGCTTTAGGAGTTCTACCACGGACTGTTTTAATGCAGCATAGATAAGTGGTACAGACACAAAATGGTAAGTTTTGTCAAGGCACCTTAACCATGAAAATTCAAAGCATTTCAAGCACTGCTAAATTTTATATATGCTTCCTCTATGTGTGCACATATTTTATATATTACTATTACTGTTAACAGCATTACTTTAAGCATTTTGTACATATGAACTTATTTAATAAGGTAGGCAATAGTATGATGTAGGAATATTATCTCCATTTTAAATATGAGAAAACTGAGGCAGAGGGAAAGATTAATTTGACCAAGGTTATATGGCTGTTAATTGGTAATGATGATTTGTCTAGAGCCCAAAGTTTGAACCATTATGATATCCCTTCAGAGGTGGTTTTAAAATTTATATGCTGCATATGTAGATACTGCATATCTAGAATAAATGTGTATATACATAAAATATGTAGGTTGTAATACATACAAATGTTTGTACATATATATATATTTCATTATATTTTGCTTTCAACTATGATTTTTCTAGTCCTGTGAACTCATCATGTCATTTCTTTTCAGTGGGTTTATCAATAAGTGTGATAAAACAACACAAAACACCAGCTAATAAAAATGTGTAAGTAATAGAGTGTTTTTTCCACTTCACGTAGTGCTCAGCATGATATTACATTGCTGCAACGCTGTCAGTCTTCTATCTGCTAACGACACACTGTTTCCTTCTATTGCCCACGGGAAAAGTTAAGACACTGCCTCGGAAGCAACTGATACTACTATTGGGAGAAAAAAATTGAACACTAAATTTCTTTAAGTGGTCCAGTTTACTCAGGAACTGTCTAGAGCATAGAACTACTTACAAATATGAATATTACACTGATGTCTTGAGTTCAGTATCATGTAGCAGATGTTCTTACAGATAGTGGGCTTCCCAGAGGACTTACACATACTTCTGCTCTGGTCAGTTGAATTTCATGCACACCTAGAGTAAGTTATGCTTGCCTGTGTTGTCTCTCATCACTAGAATTGTATGTTTACATGATGCTTATTGTAAACACAAATGCAAGCCTAGTTATATCAGTTTTGCTTAATACATGACTTAATTATTACATATAGAATGGACTTACGAGTGGAAAAATAGTTTTAAAAAATAAAAACGAAGTTTAAACATACGAAAAAGACTGCATAAAGGCATAACATGAGTTTCTAAAGGCTGGAAAAACAATGATTAAGATATAAAAGGATTATCTTCCCAAATGATTTTACAAGTCTTTTAAGTTCTTACTCCGCTGTGAAGAAATCAACACTTGAAGCTTCATAGACAATAAATTAAGGATATTTTTCATGCCAAAAAAAAGGCAAAGCTTCAACCAGTGACTTCATACACAAATGAATCCTTAATTCTATATTGAGTAGTTTATATTTGAATTAAAGTCAAATATATCAGATAAGTATCTATCACTGCTTTAAAAATATTTAATATATAATAATAGAATAATACATTTAATATTTAATATATATCTGACATATTTTACTGACTACTAGTTCCAATGTCTAAAGAAAAGTTTGAGAAGTTTATTTTGTGATAAGCAACATATTTCTTATAATTCTGTGTAAAAATTATAATATATCCACTGTATTATACCATAATCTAGAGCATTCAAATAATTCTGTAGAACCTAATTTGTGATGTGGTTTAGGAAAAAATACATTTCTTTTTTTTTAAAGAGACATGATTTGCATGTTGGCCATGCTGGTCTTGAACTTCTGAACTCAGGTGATCAACCCACCTTGGCCTCCCAAAGTGCTGGGATAAAAGGCATGAGCCACGGTGTCTGGCTGGAAAATACATTCTGACCAACAGCCCACACCTTGGAGGAAACAGAAGCCTGAAGAGTGGCAGCAGTTAGCATACCTGATGTCTTTCATGAAAATGGTGTTAACTTTGTGAAAGTTATCAAGCATTTTTCTTGTCTTGGATAAATAATTAATCAGGAACCTCTACATCCATTTGTCCTTGCTTGACAATCTCAGCAGGAATAATTATCAGGTTCTAGAGCTGTATTGTTCTTCAGAGTTCTGACAGCCAATATGACCCTTTCAGAAGATATCGTAAAGACAGTTTGTTGGCAAAGCTTCCTTAGATTTAACATTTTATTTTGCCAGAGTAGAAGGTTTCTAAAAGTTAAAATGTCTTTTCTATCTTTATAAACTCTCTTTATCACTAGATTGGAGTTTATTAATTCAAGTTCACTAATCACAGAAGAAAAAGATGAAGCCTGAGCAGGATGATTAAGTAGTCCTTTACCTTATATTTTAAATATATAATCATTAAGTCTGAGAATTGTGTATGTGAATCTATGTATCTACATGTTTACATCTATATCCATGTACTGTGTATATCTATATCCATATCTTTATCTGTATAGACCTGATAACTGAAGCCCATACTCTCCTGTCCAATTTTATATTATCACAATATGCTAAGCAACATTAAAGTAATGTAGGTATGTATGAATGTCTTAACACCTTGAAGGTGTCTCTACTCCTATTTAAAATCAGTTACACATCTTGGGGAGAGGCTGGCCAAGTGGTAAAAATGTCATTGGTAAAAAGTTCAATTAAATTAGCCCAGATGTGGTGGGTCATGCCTGTAATCCCAGCACTTTGAGAGACTGAGGTGGGTGGATCATTTGAGCTCAGGGCAAACTGGTGAAATACCCATCTCTACCAAAACTACAAAGATTAGCCAGGCATGGTGGCACATGCTTGTAGTCCCAGCTACTTGGGGGGCTAAGGTGAGAGTATCAGTTGAGCTCAAGAAGTCAAGGCTATCATGAGCCAATATCATGAGACTGCACTCCAGTCTGGGTGGCAGAGGGATAAATATGGGTTAAATAATGTGAGAAGTCAGCCATATCTCAGTCATATACATAGAGTTTGACCTAACAAATTATGCTTCAAAAATTTTAGAGAAAATTTATAGGAAATTATTTGTCAATAAAAATTCTTAGAATGCTTCTTTATATAAAGAATCATCATGAGTATTATGGGTCACAGGTTATGGCTTGGATTCAAAAAATATTGGTAAGTTGTACAAAGTGTATTTTGCTTCAGATATGAACAATAAAGTAGACAGAATAAAAATCATAACTAAGTCTCAAAATAATGGTATTGCCTTCTACTTTGGCTTTTTACTCTCAGAGTTTTTCTGTTGTTTTTTTTTTTTGTTTGTTTATTTTTCCATTCTTCTTGATTGGGTTTATTTGACTTACTGAAAATACATTTCACATTTCACTTTGAAGGAAACAGTCTCAGACTCCAGTCCCCTGGCTACAGGTGAGCTCTACCAAGTCCATGGGTTTTGCTGGCATGACATCACTCAGGTGTTATACTCTTTTGCCACTTTCCTTTCTGACTTATCCTAAGGGGGATGACTGCCTTGCTGGCCTGGCATAGTCTAAAGTCTCATATGTAATTACTGCCCTGTAAATGCATAGAGAATGGAGTAGCATCATGGTGAGAATTAGAAAGCAGCCCGGTCACTAAAGCACAATCTACTAATTACTTACACTGATGGTTTTTCTGTAGGAAAATATTTCTGGGGTTTTTGATAAAAGGCATATAAAATTGCCTAAACTCCCTTCTGTTATCTTAATACAAAATAAATTGCCAATTTTATGCTATTTGTTTCAGTGTATCCATTTTGAAAATTCTAAGTTTGTATTTGCTTTAAAATTGGTATATTTTACAACAATAGTATGTGCTATATGTCCTGAATTGAACTTATTCAAACAAATTTGATATACAACAGTATTAAAAATAAAGCATAAGAAGATAGTATTTCCATATTCTAATATTCCTAAGAGTAGGATAATCTTAAAATTATAAACTATTCCAAAGTTTATTTCCATTGTTGGAGATAGTCATGGATAGTAGTAAACATGACCCTAATACACAGACATGATGTAAAGTTTAACAAAAAGAAAGCATGTATCTTTCTATTAATTTAATGTATTTGAATGAAGTCACTTGAAAAAAAAAAGCAAATGCTATAGGTCTCAATGACTTCTGAAAATGAATATGTACATATATAGATCTATTTCTATTTCTGTATCTACATGTTTATATCCATGTATATATCCATATAATATAAATACAGTATATATGCCCACATAATTTGAATGTGGATCGGTCGGCATAAATAGTAAAGTTTATGCAGTGACTTCTATCAACAAATACATTATAAAAATATGATATATGAATTGTAAATGACATATCTAGACTTTAAACATATTAAAGATTGCAATGCTGTTTTTGTCACCATTTTATAGAGCTGGAACTCACAAGTTCAAACATTTTTATTAAATATTAGGAAACACTGAATGAGATATAGATTTTAAAATAGCAACTGAAAATTTAAAACTATACTTAGATATTGACTTAATCAAGAATTTCTCACAAAAATGCAAAAATGATAAGGCTATTGCACCTGTGATTCAGCATCCTTCCCCCACTTGAGGTCCAATCTTTTTCTAAGGTTACTGAGTAGTGCTCGTTTCCACAATCTACAATGTAATTAAGATTTAGTGATACAGGAGGTTTTATATCTATTTTATAGAGCAATTTCATCAGAAGCAAATGGCTGGTTGAAATAACCAACTATAGATTTTTTCTATATTAGACTTATTTTTCATTAGAAATGTAATTTTTGATTGCCCTCAAAAATCAAACCAAAATTTAGAACTGTATAAAATAATATTCTTTCAAAGTTTAATATGTATTTGCCAACTATGGCTTATTGTTTTCCATGCCATCCAGGTAATGTTTTAGGAGATCTCCCAGACTAAGCACTGAAGGATGCAAGAGTAGATGAGTGAATATAGGTGTGTGAGGCATCTGTGTACTAGAATACAGGAGACGAGGTGAGGTGTCTGTGTACTAGAATACAGGAGATGAGGTGAGGCATCTGTGTACTAGAATACAGGAGACGAGGTAAGGCGTGTGTGTACTAGAATACAGGGATGAGGTGAGGCATGTGTGTGCTAGAATACAGGGATGAGGTAAGGCGTGTGTGTACTAGAATACAGGGATGAGGTGAGGCATGTGTGTACTAGAATATGGGGATGAGGTGAGGCATCTGTGTACTAGAATACAGGAATGAGGTGAGGCATGTGTGTACTAGAATACAGGGATGAGGTGAGACATCTGTGTACTAGAATACAGGAGATGAGGTGAGTCATATGTGTACTAGAATACAGGGATGAGCTGAGGCATGTGTGTACTAGAATACAGGGATGACGTGAGGCATGTGTGTACTAGAATACAGGGATTAGGTGAGGCATCTGTGTACTAGAATACAGGAATGAGGTGAGGCATGTGTGTACTAGAATACAGGAATGAGGTGAGGCATGTGTGTACTAGAATACAGGAATGAGGTGAGGCATCTGTGTACTAGAATACAGGGATGAGGTGAGGCATCTGTGTACTAGAATACAGGGATGAGGTGAGGCATGTGTGTACTAGAATACAGGGATTAGGTGAGGCATCTGTGTACTAGAATACAGGAGGTGAGGTGAGTCATGTGTGTACTAGAATACAGGAATGAGGTGAGGCATGTGTGTACTAGAATACAGGAATGAGGTGAGGCATCTGTGTACTAGAATACAGGAGATGAGGTGAGGCATGTGTGTACTAGAATACAGGGATGAGGTGAGGCATGTGTGTACTAGAATACAGGGATGAGGTGAGGCATGTGTGTACTAGAATACAGGGATGAGGTGAGGCATCTATGTACTAGAATACAGGGATGAGGTGAGGCATGTGTGTACTAGAATACAGGGATTAGGTGAGGCATCTGTGTACTAGAATACAGGAGGTGAGGTGAGTCATGTGTGTACTAGAATACAGCGATGAGGTGAGGCATGTGTATACTAGAATACAGGAGATGAGGTGAGGCATCTGTATACTAGAATACAGGGATGAGGTGAGGCATGTGTGTACTAGAATACAGGAGACAAGGTGAAGCATCTGTGTACTAGAGGCTGTGGAATTCACGATCCAAAAGAAGAGTTTAAATGGTATGCTACTAAATAGATATTGAATGTGTGTAATTTTTAATGCACTTCTTCAATTTTAAATAGCTTCTCATTCCAGCTCCCTCTGCTACACAAATTTTTCTTATGAAAATTAAGAAATAAAAAAACACTTTTACTAAATAAATTATGATGACTTAAACCCATATGAGCTGGGGAAGTCCAACACATATGAAGATGTAGTTAGGACTTACCCACAGGGTATTCAATTTCCTTTATCCTAAAGGAAAACAGACTTTTATCTGCTTCTTCATCAAATTCCTGAAAATTTATCTGATAGGTGCTTCAAAATGGTCATATTCCATAGTTTGCACATCAGAAACTCATCCATATAAATTCCTTGAAAAAGCATAGATGGTTCTGAAATTTGAATTTCGCTTTTCACCAAGTGATATGCCTATCTGAGGAACAGTACGACAAAGAACTACATGTCTTAAAAGAACCATGAGGAACATACAATTGCTAAGCTGGCAGATGGTGTTGTCACCTGCTGTTTAAATTGAAACAAACATACATTTATAGTAGCATATGTGATATGGTTTACAAACAAGTTCTAAGACCTTAGACCTTATCTGGCCTGTTGGTATGATAGAAGACTAGGAATTAACTATGTAATGATTTTTTTTTCTTCTTCACAAGACATGTCACTTCATAAAATGTATTAACATGGACATGTTATGAAACTAAGAGTCTACAGAGTATCTCTTCAGTTGACAGGAGAAATATAGGTAGAGTCAGGCAGACTGAGGCTTGTGTCAGCTGAGCAAGGCCAATGAGGAAATGTTATCATTTATATTCTACACTTTTCTGCTGTATAGTCCCAAACCTTGTTTCTTAAAGATGCCATGTGGTTGCTTCAGTTATACTCTAAACTTCTAAATTTACAGCAAAAATCTAAAGGGAATGAGAGCTTCGTGACTGCATGATTTTAATAAGTCTATCAAATTCAAGATCCACTGATAGATATTAGTAACTAATAAACTTGTATTTTACTCATTGTCTTATGACTGCTTGTATGTGTACTTAATATGCAAATGTATGAAATATAGTATCTAGCCATTATAGTTACTTAAACCCTAGAAGCCTTAGTATTTATGAGTATAAACACTGTATCTTCCTCGCAGAATGTTTATGATATTCCAATGAGATTTTAATTATAACAAGCAACACTTACTAAATGATTACTCTTTGTCACGAACTTTATATGCTTCATTAATTTAATACTTATAATATCCCTTATACAGCTTTCCCTATTATTCACCTTATGCAGATGAAAAAACTGAAGCACCAGGTTGTTAAGTAACTTGCTCAAGGTTACTTAACCTTCTGGTCTTGGAGACCAGAAGGCAAACCCAGACAGGTTGGATCAGGTCCACATTTGCAACCACAGCATGGCACTATGTGAGGTCCGATCATTGCTTGTTATTAACCTGTTTTTACAGTTTTTGGTCTTTTCCTTTTCTAATCCATTCCTCCACATGTCACCAAAATGATCTTTCTAAAATGTAATTCTAGCCTCTCGTTTTTATATAACTTTCCTTTTTTTTTTCACCAATCTATACATTTAAATTCATTCTCATATGTGATAAATCCCTTTAGCTTTTGGCTTAAGCTTGCATCCCACTCACCCAATATGTTCACAAACAAGGCCTAAACTATTTTAGGAATTGACAGCATTTTTACTTTCATACCTCTAGAGCTTTCAATATCTGCTGTGCATTTCCTGTAATAAGTTTCCAACTCTTCTTTATAAGACAAAGCAATTTCCACTCTTCAAGCTCTTTATTAGACTTTTTCAGTGAATCCTGCTGCAGTTTCAAGAGAAATGAGTGGCCCTTCCCTGTGCTGTCTAATTCTCAGATTAAACTCATTATAGTCACATCTCCACGTCACAAATATGAGTTTTCAAGTCTCTCTCCCCCACTGGACTTTGGGCTCTTCCAGGATGGCAATGGAGTTTGATGCGTCCTTAGATTATGAGTGCATGATATTTGATAAATATTTGACACTCAAAAACAATTATTCGAAGTCTATTTGCCTTCCATAAGAAAGTCACCCAAGTACCATATTAGCAGTCAGTTCAACAGTTTAATGCAATAAACATTTGTGGAACAACTGACATCTGTCAGGCCCTGTGGTGGTCAGGAATAGGTGTGACTAACACCTGACATGGCCCTCAAAGAGGTGGCACAGTTGCACAGGCAAATATTCAGTTCATTTTGATACATTCCACTAACATAGGCACCTATTGGGTGCCAGACAAGCAGAGGAGAGACCCTTAACCCAGCCCAAGGAGAAAAAAAGAAAGCATGGATATTAGGCTGTTCCCATTCCAAATTGCCATTTATTTTCAATTTATTGTTTTATTTTTATTTTTTTTAGATGGAGTCTCGGTCTTTCACCCAGGCTGGAGAGCAGTGGTGTGATCTCGCTCACTGCAACCTCTGCCTCACGGGTTCAAGTGATTCTCCTGACTCAGTCTCCTGAGTAGCTGGGATAACAGGTACACAGTACAACGCCCTGCTGATTTTTGTGTTTACATTATGGACGGGGTTTTGCCATGTTGGCCAGGCTGGTCTTGAACTCCTGACCTCAAGTGATTCGCCCACCTTGGCCTCACAAAGTGCTGGGTTTACAGGTGTCAGCCACTGCGTCTGGCCTCAAATTGCCATTTAAACCTCAATTATTAATGTGGTAGAATGCTTTCCATTTAACAGCTGCAGTTCAACTATAGCTCAATGACTATGACAGTCACCTAGGTTGTTACTAAGGTAGATCCCTCATGGTCTGAGGGATCCAAACATGTGAAGCAGGTAACTAACATTATTGAAGTGATAATTCCTTGATAATTTGAAATGGAAAGTGGGTAGTCTGTAAACTTAGTGATTTGGCAAATTGATCAGTTAAGGCCATGAGTAATGGAGGTCAACATGCTTAGTTTCCTTGCATAGGAATAAAAAGAAAGATAGCTAGAAAGCAAAATGAAAACAAGGATACAAAAGTGAAACAGATGAGATTGTATTACAGCTTATCTGTTTATTTCTCCTATCTGAAATATTTTTAGATGACAGTTTTGGCCTCAGAGTTTTTCCCAGAGATGTGAACCACCACATTACTGTAGTCAATCCTTTATGCTATTTTCCGTCTCTATAACTGTTCTAGAAGTCTAACATTTGCAGGTTATATCACAGCTTCTGAAATGAGAATTTCTTGTGGCTGTCCTCTCTAGTTCATCACAGTATTTCTCACAGGGCCAGGAACTGCATCCCACACATATTACTCTCAGCACAATTATTGAGTGTTGAGTGGATGTAAGTACAAATGTAAAAGTTATAATTTCAATTCTCAAAATTCCCAGACTGCAGTGCAGTAAAAGGAGAATTCATAGAATTAGAATTCGATGGGTCTCAACTACATCAAAATTTTCTCTACAACAGCTCATAAATTAGAGACTTCTTCATCTTGTTCTTTTGTACTCTATTTACAGGATAAAAGCCAGAGTAATCCTCTTAAAATGTAATAAAATCATGTCACCCCTCTGCTAATTGTTCTCCAGTGGCTTCCCATCTCTGAATAAAAGGAACACCTGCAAATGGCCCAAGTCTCCTCCTGAATGGTCTCACCGACCCCTTCTCTCCTATACCTCACCCCTGCAATTCACTCCACTAGGTCTCCTTGCTGATTCTTGAACACAGCAGGCATTCTCCTGCCTCAGCACTTATATGTGCTCTGTCCTGTCTGCCTGGAGAACCATTTTCCCAGATACCAGTGTGGTTTACTCTCTCACGTCCTTCAGTGATTTACTCAAAAGTCATCATCTCATTAAGAACTTTCTGGTCACTGTCTAAAATTACAATCTCATCTTGACCACACATTGCAAATTTCCCATTTCTGCTTTATTATTTCTCGTTTGCATTTAACATCATCTAACACATTATGCATGCTTTTTTATCTTAATGATTTCTCATCTTCTCCACTAGAATGTAAGCTCCATGAAGGCTGAGATTTTTCGCTATGACTTACAAACATATACTTAGTTGGTACAACAGTGCTTAACATTTCATAGGGTGCTCAATATATACTGCTGAAGAACTAAATGAATCTCCATTATGAAAACGATTTTTTGGACATAACAAAAGTGTTAAAAGGAAAGGCACTTACTTGTTGCTATAGTGATTTATCTATGCAGTTCTAATTCTAACTAGCTATGCAATCATTACTAATCATTGAGTTCATTATCTTCAGCACAATCATAATCAATTAGAATCAATCAAGAATATTAATCATTCGATCTAATTTATATTTTGTCAGAAAGCAGAAATCCCTTGGCATTAGAGTGTCTTATTCACAGAATGGCCCCACAACCCTTTAGTTTTGTGTATAAGCTTGAGGAATGATGAAAAGGTGAAAAAAAAGAGGTGTCCAGGGAGATCACTCCACCTGCAGCATGGCTCTAGATAGCTAAGAACCACCATAATAGTACTAGGTATCAGCAGCCTTCAGAGACAGAAAGAGGACTCACTCTGCCTTGGGCTTGATTTTAAAGGTACAAGTTCTTCTGCTTCTGGTCTGCAGTGGTTCTGTTTTTCCATGTATTCTTTACCTATTATCAATACTAACAATGACAGCAAGACTAGTAGTCAGGAAAGCAACCACTTACTGAGTACAAGCCTATCCACACCAAATCCTTAGGTGATACTGGTTGATATTTTGAAACTGGCCCATAGAACTGATGTTAATAGTCTTTTAAAATAAACATAGAAATGGACTTTCTTGGTTTGGAAGCCTGAAGCTTACATTTGTCTAACCTGAGTTCTTTTTTAAGAAAAGTGACTCTCAGCCCTCCCAGAGAGTATCAAGGGGCTGAAACTCACCAGACCACGACACACAGACAATGAAATGCCAGGCCTCTCATCCTCATGGTTTCTGTACTCCTCTCTGACTTCCGTTTACTCACATGTAGTTGTATTCTTTACCCACTATATAAATTCCTAGTTTTATTCCAATTTGAACGAGATCTCCCATCGTCCTTGGCTGCAGCATTTAAATAAAGTCTTCTTCCCTGGCAATACTTATTGTCTCGGTGACTAGCTTTCTGGGTAGTAAGCAGCAGGACCTAGATCGAAATCTATGTGTTTCAGTGGGAATTTTAAGGTATTTATTTGTATTTTTTTCCTTCTAATATTTTATTATCACTTTTCAGTAATCTCCATTGTCTAGGTACTGGGTACTTTCATTCTTGCCTTGGGGAGGTGAAAGGAAGGGATAGGATTAGAAACAGCCAGTGAATTACTTGAAAATTTGTATAAAGAGGCTGTGCCCTTATAAGAAAAGAGATTCCAGAGGATCATGCTGCCTTTGTCCTCCCATACAAACACACTCCACATCACCAAAGATTAGAAAGCTTTCATCAAGGATGCAGGGAGCCACAGGATGAAAGAGGTCTCTATGGGTCTCCAGAGTACAGGATAACTCATTGCTTCTACACTGTGATCTAAGAAATAAGGTCAAGGAGAAACAAGACTTGACATAAGAAACAAGACAAGGAGGGAAAATGGTTGAGAAGAGCTCTGAAGTAGAGAGTGCCACACAGAGTATGTAATCAACAGGAAGTCAGCAGACTTGAAGAAGCAGACAGACAGGAATGATGGATGCGTCAGTGGTGTACTGAGGTAAAGCCCTCCTCAATAACCACCTCCATGCAACATCTATACAAATGGGCTCAGGAACCCCAGCTTGGATAAGAGGCTGGGCTTTCATCTGGATTTACAAAGTACTTAACGGAAAATTGAGAAAATTTTAATTACCTAATGATATATATCATTGGAGGAACATCTGCTCTCAAAATGCCTTGGAACTGTGTAAGTTAATGGAACCTTGACCGGACTGGATGGATGAGAAAACCTCCCCTAATGACTAAGGTTAAATTTGTCACCAGTCAAGCAGAATAAAAGTTATAAGAAGAAATTAAGTTGTTCTGTAGAAAGTGAAGAAGATAGCTTCGGCCTACCTGAGATTCATACTTGTTACATACATACTATTTAATTTCCTCTTTGAAACAATCTTATGTGATGAAAACTGTTATTTTCCATATTTTGTAGTTTGAGAAAATTAGTGCCCAGAGAGGTTAAGTAACTTGTCTGAAAGTCTAACTGGTTCCAAAGTTATGTTCTTAAACTCTGCACCGTATAGCTTCAAGTCCTGTCAGTATTATATTATTAGATATTACAGTTTCAAGTAATCGTTTTGCTTTCCGCAGTTCCCTGGATGGACTAAAATAAGAAGCTAAGAAAATAAATCTTTTTATAATACTTTAACTTTAGAGTTTCAGTACAAGCAGTTGTACCAAAAATGAATGAAGGAAGAAATTAATCAATGAAGATCACCTCCATAATTCAAGTTCTGATCCTTCATTTCTTGCTGTCACAGGGCACACTGAAACAACTAAATAATGCAGATATACAAATCTACAGAGTTGTGTGAGTGTAGGCTTTGGACCATGCTAGGTAAAGTCCTAGCTTTACCACTCAGCAATTGTGTGACTCTGACCAATTTAATTACTCTTTCTACACTTCAGGTGTTTTTCATCTTTAAAACTAATATAACAATACCATCTACTTCATATGACTGTTTAATAATTAAATGAATTAATTACGGGCTTGCAGCTGTAATCCCAGCATTTTGGGAGGCCGAGGCAGGTGGATCACCTGAGGTCAGGAGTTCGAGATCAGCCTAGCCAACACGGTGAAATTCTGTCTCCGCTAAAAATACAAAAAATTAGCTGGGCTGGGTGGCATGTGCCTGTAAGCTCAGCTACTCAGGAGGCTAAGGCAGGAGAATCACTTGAACCCCAGAGGCAGAGGTTGCAGTGAGCTGAGACCATGCCACTGCACTCCAGCCTGGGCAACAAGAGTGAAACTTCATCTCAAAAAAGAAAAAAAAAAAGAATTAAATGAATTAATATATGTCCAGTGCATAGAGATGTGCTGGCCACAAGAGAGTGCTTTATAAGCATTTGCTAGGTTTTGAAATGGGAATGGAAGTGCAAACTCATCTCTATTTCAAACTATTTTTCCCTTAATATACTGGAAATTAGAGTAGACCTTTTTAGGTCTTACCTAAATTGTATTAGGTTATGTTGTATTTCAAATGGGCTTTCATAAATGGTACAGGAAATTTGAGTTTTCATTTACATAAATAATTCCTAATTTTATAATCAAGAAGTCTCGAATATGTTAGACTCCAAGATAAAGCACATTGTTCAGAAAATACTGGGCGAATACATTAGTTCTGGGTGAGCTGAAAGATGAATTTCATACTCTCAGCTCATAAGAGCTGTAGGGATTTTGAGCAACCTGATTCCTGAAGCAAATCTTAAATCACAGACCTGGAACTTGGCTCTATCAGTTAGGAGTTTCTGTCAGTGGAGCATTTTCAAAGGTGCATGCAAGAGCAACCAAGTCTTGAGGTTAGAGATCCCCAGAGAATGTTTTACCTTTTGGTTAGTTCAGTGTAACAGAAATGATAAAAAAGAAAATTAGCTGAAAATTTTTCAGTCATCTGCTTTCATCCATTTTGACAAGAGAATGGGCTTTTTGCATGACCAGTCTGATTAGAAGTGTGGAAATTGGTCCTCTGGTGAAAAAAATAAAAATAAAAATAAAACAAAAAACAAAACCCAGTCAGTGACACTGCCTTAGAGGAAAGCATCAGAGATCTCAGGCATAAGATTTTATTTATCTCCCTTACTTCTAAAAGAAGTTATAGCTTTCCCAAGTGTATTATTTGTCATCTAATATTTTACTTAAAAAAAGAATGCTAATTGAAACATTGTTTACCCCAGGAGGAAGGGCATTGCTCAAGAAAATGATATGAAGATAAACTCTATCCTCTTGACACACATAATAAATTCTATTTGCTAATGTTTATTAGTGCTTACAATATATCAGAAATATCTTTCGTCTAATCACTAATACTGTGATATAGGCTCTTAAGTTGTTGCATAGATGAAGAAACTGAGGCACAGGTATTTTAACTAAATTGCCTAAGATCAAACATTAGAGAAAAGACTGTAAACTAAATTCTTCAAATTTCCAAGACTATCTACCCTTAATCATACTAAACTACTGAAAAAGAAACGTTGCTAGGACAGAACTATCAGATTTAGAATTGTGTGTTTTCTTCTTCCTGTTCTCTATTTCTGGCAATGGCACTGAAGTCACATAACAGCATTAATGATTGCCAGTTTGCATCTATTTCCTGGTTTACCTTCCTATGGGCTCTGAATGGCAAATGTGGTTGGTTAAATTTAAAATTGATCAGATTGTGCCTTTCATTCTTTAACGAGTTTATGAATTATACATAGATATGTAAGGGCTCCCTGAACTATCTCATTTTTCTCAGAAATATGTGAGAGGAAAGTCACCTTCATTATAAACCAATGTAGTTTTCCTAACATACATTTATGACCTGTATCTGTGGGTGATGACATTTTGGATTTTTGCTGCAACAACATTTCTCTACCTTCAAAGTATTTTTTCCCAAATGATGACCTCAGAGCCCAAAGATTAAATGGCTTCCTTTTTGCCAACTGACTTGCTGAGAATGACTAACGTGTCAACACTCTAAGGGGTAATTTCCCCTATAAGAGAGTGATTTAATTGGATGTCTGAAATCAACTTTCTATTCCATATCTATTTGTCCAGTGGAGAGGAGCTTCAAATAAAGGTGATGCTGCTCCTATGACTGCAAAGGTTTTGAAGAGCAGAAAACTAAGCAAGGACATGATGCCCCAAAGACACCAGCACGACAATGTCTGTATCTTGGGTAGATGAACCAAAAACAGAACAGAGACTGTGGGGTTTCTAAACCAAAGGACAAGTAAGAGTATATTTTAAGGTAAGCATCCTATACTGGCTATGACTGTGGCAATGGTTTCAATTATGGTTTGAGCAAATAGCGATTCATGTGGTTTGTGCATCAATGAGCAACACAAAGAAGTTTGGACATTCTGATCACTGACTGTGACAGGCTTTTCCTCATTCAGTATTCATAGGTGAGCCTCCCTTTCTTTTATTTTCTATTTGTAACAAATGTACAAAATGGAAGCTTTCCTTCTATTGCACCATGACTGTTGAATAAAAATGTGGCATTCTCCACAAAATAGATGGATCACATGGTTATCCAGCAGCTGTGCCTCATTCAAACTACCAGCATGAATTAACATGCATATTATCTTTACAGAGTGAGGAGGTAGACAACTACTTTGCTTCTCCCTACACCCCCAGGTAGACACTGTTCAAACAAATGTTTGAAATTAGATAAGTAGTTTTTATTCTTAACAGAATATAAAAAAATCACAAATTCTGGTATATGAGCACATAAACATTTCATCATTTCCCAAATATACAAGTGTGAAATGGCTGTCATAAATACAAATGTTCAGAGCTGTACACAAGATGGGGCTAACCACATTATAGCAGCATGCCTTCTTGCATTTTATCACAGCACTAAAATATGCAATTCCTTCCCTTAAAAAAGCACTGTTATGGGCATTATAAAGAAATGAGCCACAATATGGTCTGAGCAATTATCACCCTGGAGGGAAACACACTGATGCAATTGAACAGGAATAGCTGTTTAGACAACCGGACTCTACTAGTTCACTATTGGACCCAAGGAGGCTAATTCATCACCTGGCCTCAATTTTAGGAGACTTCCATTCAGTTCGAGGACTAAAGCAGTCAGGAGACTTAACGACAAAGGCTATTAAGCACAATAGAAAGCTGACTATAAATAGAGGTGACTACATTAGAGTAATACTTAGGTGTTCATCAAAAGAGATGAAGCATATGTTACGTTATACTATTTTTTTGTAATGCTTTTTTTTGTTGTGGTTGTTAAAGCATTTTACTACCTAGTTTTAATGTTTCTAATATTTTGATATTAGATTTAGAATATTTCAGTATTTAAGGATGAAAACAGTGCTTAGAGGAAACTGCCATGAAATTTTAGTGTCATTTTAATGATGAAGTAATGTAATAAGACATCTAAGTTCTTCATGTAGGATTTCTTCATATTCAAAATCATTATCTTGGGCTAAATCATATCTATATTTGTCACATTATATCATTTTTGGATAACTCACATGACTTTGGCTTTTATAATAAAACAGTGAAACAAAGCCCACCACAAGTGGATAAAAAAATGCAAATCAATCTGCACAGCACTACTATACTCTCTAGTACCTCCCACCACAAAAAGTAAGAAGACAATTCACCATTTCCTAAAATCCAGTCTCTTCATAAAATGAAGTACAGTACTTTGGCAGATGTTGGTCTCATAGGGATGCCCTTTACCATCAGCTAGCGAAATATAACAAAACAGGAGTGAGAATTTGTTTGATTGGGAAAAGCACTTCAATTAAAAGTAGAATACTTAGGCCAAGCACAGTGGCTCATTCCTGTAATCCCAGCACGTTGGGAGGCCAAGGTGGGTGGATCATCTGATGTCAGGATTTCCAGACCAGCCAGAACAACATGTTGAAACCCTGTCTCTACTAAAAACACAAAATTAGCTGGGTGTGTTGCTGCATGCCTGCAGTCCCAGCTATTCAGGAGGCTGAGGCAGGAGCATCACTTGGACAACCTGGAAGGTGGAGGTTGCAGTGAGCCAAGATTGTGCAACTACACATTGGCCTGGGAGACAGAGTGAGACAGACAGACAGACAGACAGATGGAAAGGAAGGAGGGAGGGAGGGAGGGAGGGAGGGAGGGAGGAACACTTAATAAAAGAACCACTGCACATAAACAATGAGTATTATAGAGAAGATGATACAAAAAGAAAAGAAGATTTCCAAGTCACAGAGTGAATTATCAACACATACCAACATATACTAGGAGAATAACAGGTATACTATTGCATTCTTTCAAAGAGCATTCATGGCTCACCATGCAAATTTTATAATGAATGCTAATAAAGTTTAGGGAGGGTTTACTTCTTATTTTCAAAAATAATAGTAATAATTGAACACTTACACACACATACCTCACCACAAGAAAGAGAGTACTATTGGATTACAGAGAACTTAAAGCAGCCTCCAAACTAACAAATTACCCTAGATTTGCTTTATTTTGGCAGGAAATGATTAGAAAATATAACTTTATCCGTATTTTATTTTTCAATCCCTTCATATGGAGATAAATAACATCATCACTATTTGCAAAAGTCATGATTTCCTAAGCAAACAATTAAAGAGAATCTACAGAAAAGTTTTAAGTTGGGTTGGCAAACTTGCCACATACAAAAGCAAATGTTGTTTATATTCAGTAACAACAATAATTTAAAAATGACATTTTGATAAAAGACAGATTTTACGTAATACTGAATTTATCAAATAACTAGAAATAAAATTAGTGGAAAATGTGCAAGGCTTCCACATTGAAATTTACAAACATTACTGACAGAAAAGACCAATTTAAATAAATACAGGGGTAGACCATGTTCATGAACTTCAAAAGCCAATGATGTAAAAATGTCAGTTCTCCAGCATGTCATTCTATATATTCATTGTAAAACTAATCAAGATACCATTTGGTATTTTTCCTCTCTTTATTATCTTAGAAATTCTGAGAAGTACAGAACTACAATTGGCAAGACAAAGGGATATACTTCCATAAATTTTATTTAACTAACATAGTTTTTGTTCTGCATCAGGCACTGTTCTAAGTGCTTTACAAATGTAAACTCATTTAAGCCTTTTAACAACCTCATGAATTAGATATTATTATCATGTTTAATTTAGAGACAAGGATACTGAGGCACAGAGATGCTAAGTAACTCGCCTAAAATCACAAAGGTTGTTGATTGAACCCAGAAACTGTAATTCTGTTTTTAACCACCACACTGAAGTGAAGAGGAAGAAGAAGCAACTGTATCTTCTTCTGTTCTACACTGATAAATTTGGAATGTACTTTAATTAATGTCTAATTGTCACCAAGGTTTGTCATATATACATTCACACACACATATATTTATGTTATACATGTTATACATGCACACACATATTTTTAAATAATAAAAATATCTATCAAGACAAAGAATATAGCCAGCAAGTTAGAAGTCTTCATGTGTGCCTCTCCACCCCCATTTTCCTTTTATTATCTCATCTTCCTCCTTCAGGTAAGGATGATCCTGAAATTTGTATTAATGATTCCTTTTCCTTTCTTTGTAGTTTTAGCATCACGCCTGTATCACTAAACACATATTTTAAGCTCATTATTGAAATTATTCATAGTTTAGAAATTTTTTATGATTTATATTTTGCTCAAAAGTATGCTTTTGATATTGGTCATATGATACATTTAGCTGTAGACTTTTAACCAACATTCAATGATGCATATGGCATTGATTTGCCATTCTACTATTAATGGATTTCTGGTTAGTTTCTCATTTTTGATGTATATTTGTGTGACTATGTGAAGCATGTATGAGTATGCATCTGCACCCATACTATCGCAAGTATTACTGCTATATATATTCTTTTTAAAATTTCATTTTTAATTGACAAATAATAATTATACATATTCATGGGGTACATAGTGATGTTTCAATACATATAATGTATAGTGATCAAATCAGGATAATTAGCATATTCATCATCTAAAACATTTATTTGTGTTGGAAATGTTCTTATATATATCTTCTTTGCAGGTTCAAGAATATCTATAGGCTTTATATTTAGAAGTAGAACTGTTAGGCAGTATGACATACAGACCGTCAATATTTACTAGGTAATATCAAACATTTTTCCAAAGGGTTCTATCAATTTGAATTCCTATCAGAGGACATTGAAGGGTCCCTTTGCTCTACATCCTCACTGACACTCATACACCAGTAGTACATACCAATAATATTGACTAACTTTGTAAGATTTGCCAATCTGGTGGTTTATAATAGATTGTCAGTGTGGATATAATGATCATTTTCCTGACTTTTAAAGAGCTTTACTATCTATACAGATAATTATTAATAATTTTGATTTCCTCTTTTGTAAAATATCAGCTTACTTCTTTAGTTCATTTGCCTACTGAGTTAGTATTTTCCTTAAGTAGTAGAAGTTGTTTGCATATTTGGTAAATTAATATTTTTTTTGTGGTGCTTGTTATGTTGCTGAAATAGCTTCTTCCAAGCTTGACGTGTCTTTTCTTCTCTTTATAAATATTTTGATGTATAAAAAAAGTTTTATGCTAAGAATATAGACATGTTACCTTTCTTTTGGACACAATTTACATGGTCTATGTTTTTCCATTCTTTAGTTTCAATCTGTCTCCTTGTATTTCAAGTTAAAACAGAATATTACTGGGTTTTGAAAAATCTAATCCTACAATCCTTTTCTTTTAACTGGAGTGTTTAGTTAATTTATTATTATTTCTACACACTTTCTTTCAGTATTACTACTTCCACAAACTTACTTTATGTTTTCTAGTCTCTTTTTTTTTCCATTGTCCTATTTGAAAACAATAGATGATCCCCATTCAATTTTTAAATTTTACTTGTTTAGCAAGTTTATCTGTGTTTATTCTTTTAGTGATTACTTTAGCTGTTTTAGAATTCATACGTTATTTGCCATCATTTAAATAATAATCTTTTTCTTCAGATTATATTAAGTTCTTAAATATCAAGACCTCCTGCCATCTCTTCTCAGCATGTGTGTCATTTTTTGTCCATTATTCTACTCTTTTCCTCTTCATGAATTAGGATTATAGTTTTTTATTTATTCAATATTTGCTTGGATATACTTACATACATACCCATAACATTACCTCCTACCTTCTGATTGCAATCATATTCCTTTTATCTGAAACACTTCCTTCAGATTTTCCTTTAGTGAATATATTTTATTGATAATTCTCTCACTTCTTTGTTGTTTAAAAGATTTTAATTTTGACCTAATGTTAGCAAGACAGATTTCCTGGGTTTGGAATTCTAGGTTAATGACTTATCTCTTAGTAGATTGAAGGTACTGTTTTACAGTCTTACTGTTTTCACTGTTGCTATTGAGAAGTCTGACATCAATTAAATTGCCAGTAATTTTATATGATGTGATTATTTTCTGGATGTTTTTAAAATATTCTCTTTGTATTTGGAGTCTATAATTTTATTATTATATGCCTAATTGTAATTATTTTTTTTAATTTATTCTCCTTTGAATTATATGGGATTACTAGATTTTAAGACTGGGCTCTAAAAATTCTGTGAAATTCAGGCTGCTATAACAAAATACCATAGACTGAGCAGCTTACAAATAACAGAAATGTATTCCTCACCATTTGGGAGGCAGGAAAATCTATGATTAAGGAACCAGCAGATTTGATGTTTGGCGAGTACCCATGTGCTGATTCATAAATGGCCATCTTCAAGCTACAGTCTCACATGGAGGAAAGAGAAAGCATCTCCATGGGGCCTCTGTTACAAGGACACTAATTCCATTCACAGGGCTTTTGTCCGATATTGAACACTGGGTTCAACACATGAATTTGAGGGGACTTGAACATTCCATCTATAGCACCCATTATTCATTCCCTATTCTCTCTACTAGTGCTTTTGGTATTTTAATATTATAACCTTTCACTCAATCCTCTCTTTTAATCTTTCCTTCCTATTGTTTATCTTTTTGTGACTCTAGACTTTATTCTGCATTTATATTACTTTGATTCTATTTTCCTGAACATTACTTTATATCTTTATCTCTGACTTGCTAAATTCATTACTGTGTTTTTAACTTCAGTTATTATAATTGAATTTTATTCTATTTGATTCTCTTTCAGTCTGCTTTGTTGTTCTTAGACACCCACCCCTTGTAAAGAATCACTTTAAATTAAATTCTTGTCTGAGATCCAGCCCCGGCCCCCCAAGGTAATCTTACTTGGATTAAAAACTGACATAAAGCTTTGCATGATTATGAGTTCTCAGCACAAATTGTATGCTATGAATTCTCAAAGTGCATCTGTCCCCCTTATCCTATCACCAAGGTCAAAAAACAGCAAAGTTTCCTTGCTATCTTCTTCTGTGACAAGGCTTTTTTCTCATTCACCTTTATACAGGCTATAGTCCTTTGAAAATCCAGCATTTTGTTGAGATCTCATATCAGCTTCCCTACATCTGGCCAGCTCTAAGTTTTAACTTCTGCTATCTGTGCTTCAGGTAGCCTTCAAAGAAGAAACTCCAGGACACAAGAGTTCAACATAAACCCTCAGGATGAAAGCTAGACTGAGTGTTCGCTAAAATCCCATGGGTTCAACTTTCACTTTATTGTGGTACTCTTTGGATTCCCTGTTGTGTGTGTATATGTACTGGTCATAAAGTGAATTTAAATACATTTTTAGAAATATTTTTATCCAGTATCTTATTGTTTCAATAAGAAGAGTGTGTTTAGGGTAACTAATCCATCATACTAGTAAAAACGGAAGCCTTGTCCTGTCTTCTTATTGAGAGAAAATGGACCATAAATTGACATGTATAAAACATTTGCCTTAATGATTTAATGCCATGGGATTCATATGACTACCCCCACACCTCTCCCTACAAAGAGTCTTATGCCACTCCCACTCTCTACTATCCCAAGTACCAAAGACATCCTTTGATTCATTGTAATGACCATTATTTGGCAGAATCCACTTATTTTAACAGAGGAAAGAGCAGGAGCTTTGGTGTCAGGCAAACCACGTATCCTGGTACTACCATTTAGTGTCTGAAACAAACTTTTCCAAGCTTAGACTAATCTGTTTATAGAGATGTTGTGGCTTCATAGTAGATGCTCAAAAATTGTAGCTAATTGTATAGCATAGGCTCTGCCTTTGTTTATATATTTCAATATATCTTTTCAAAATAACTAGGCCAACAGTTCTTATTATTTACTGAGATTTAGTAACTAAATTTTAGTAACTCATTTTGTCTTCAGAACATTTCTTCTACTTGTCTGTTAATCTCACTTCATTTTCCAGTATCTGTATATAGAATAGGATGCTCTGATGGGATAGTTATGCTTTGAGATTATATAATGTCTATTACAGGAGAAAGTTTGCTATGATTGTGCCTTTTCCTCGTCTTGTGTTAGCATATTGATATTTGCAAGCAGATCAGTTGCTTAGTCTACCACTAGATTTAGATCATAGGTCCATATGACAAGAAGTGTGCCTGTATAACCAAGCAATTCATTGTAAATCACGACTTAGAATGTGCTTAATATATGCCGAGTGGCATTGAACTAGGATTATAAAATATGGTTTTACCCTTCAATCTGCTACGAGAAGTTATATTTACACATACAAAATTATAGCTCTACATATAAAATTATAAACTACTTAAGGCAGTTTATTTTTGGTTAATCATAAAGTACAACACAGACTGAGGAATGTGTGATGATGTTTGAAGCATAAATCCATAAATTAAAAGAGCCTTTTAAAAATCCTTGGGATTTAGTAAGCATAATTAGTTAACTCGCTTTTGAAGTATATGAGCAATATATAATAAATTTATAAGTAATAAATATATTTATTAGAGGAAAGGTGGGGTAAAGGAAGACATAGATAAACACAAGTACACTAATTAACCACTTAACAATGGAAGACATTTATGTACAACTGCTATATGTCACCTCTGCTAACTTTCCAATATGTCACATTTAAAAGAAAGGCAATTCAAAAACCATTTTATGATCATTCCATTTCAGAATGAAGAAACTGAAGACAAAATAATATTTTCTTTCTTTTTTTTTTTTTTTTGAGATGGAGTTTTGCTCTCATTGCCCTGGCTGGAATGCAGAGGCATGATCTCGGCTCACTGCAACCTCCACCTCCTGGGTTCGAGTGATGCTCTTGCCTCAGCCTCCCAAGTAACTGGGACTACAGGTGCCCGCCAACATGCCCAGATAATTTTTTATTTTTATTTTTAGTAGAGATGGGGTTTCACTATGTTGACCAGGCTGGTCTCCAACTTCTGACCTTGTGATCCACACACCTCGGCCTCCCAAAGTGCTGGGATTACAGGAGAGAGCCACAACACCTGGCCAAGAATATTACTAGAAAAATGGTCTCAAAACCAATCTGTCATTCAAGTTCCAAAACAGTAAGAAAGAAAAGCTTATTAAAAGTTTATTGACATACTGGTCAATGAACTAACATGTATTCTGGAGCTCATTTGTTTTTGTCTTTTTTGTCTCTCCTACATATACTCACAAGAAATTCTTCATCAGTTTGGAGGAGAAAAGGCTACAAGTTTGAAGAGTGGTATGAGATAAAGAATCACTTTTGTTGGGTGCGGAGGCTCATGCCTATAACCCCAGCACTTTGGGAGGCCAAGGTTGGTGGATCACCTGAGGTCAGGAGTTCGAGACCAACCTGGCCAACATGGTGAAACTCCATCTCCACTAAAAATACAAAAATCAGCAAGTGTGGTGGCATGTGCCTGTAATCCCAGCTACTCAAGAGGCTGAGGCAGAAGAATCGCTTGAACCTGGGTAGCAGAGGTTGCAGTGACCTGAGATCACACCACTGTACTCCAGCCTGGGTGACAGAGCGGGACTCCATCTCAAAATAATAATAATAATAATAATAATCACTTTTTGTTTAAGTGATTATTTTACACATTGATTGTTTCAACAATACCTTATACTCTTTTAATTCATGTTAGGAGACTCTTCCTAACTAATTAAATACAATTAATGGTATAGTAAGTTAGTCTATAGTAAAAGGACATCTGCATAATAGCAGTGGAACACTGATGTGAAAAATTCAGTCCACTGAATGCAAAGGGAAAATATTTGTTAGTTTCCCATCAATATATAACTTAATTCACAAAGGGAAGGGGAATAATCATTGCTTTATCCACATGTAAATTTTATATTCTATGCCTAGGCAATCTTGTTGTTAAATATAGGAGGGACAAAGAAATCACTCTTCACAACAGGTCTGTCTGCCTTGCAGTACTTGGCTTATTACTTGTTGCCTCTGTGCAAAGAGCCACCATGGTCCTGTCACTTGCTGCACACCTCCAGGACAGTCTTTCTTCACATAAGGACATCCCTGCGTGTTTTCACAGTCTGATATACCAATATCATGAATTTCCGAGGACTTGATCCAAATTATTCTCTACCGGTGCAATTAAACTCTCAAGTTTATGAGGTTGCGTGGAAATTGCAGAAAATAAATAAATGGCTTTTTCATGTCACTATCATCTCTTGATATTAATGCCTCCTGGTTTGTTCTCAAAGTAAAAGCAATTTTTTTAAATGTCTAAACACAAACATACACGCGCATACACAGAGCTCTGAACTTTCATCTGTATCAGAAGAAACAAACATCACAGGGGTGGCAAAATCACTAAGAATTTTTGTGAGTGAACAAATGTTACTTTTAGGTTGGCTCCCAAAGATGTCCATGTCCCCACAATATAATCACATGAGTCTTTAAAGTGAGGAACCTTTCTTGGCAGGGCTCAGTGTGAAGGCAGTATGAGGACATGCCACTGCCTCCCTGCTGGTTCTGAAACGTAGAAATTATGTGGAAAGACCTGCCAGAGGCATCAAAAAGCTGAAAAAGGCAAAGAAATGGATTGTTCCCATAAGCCTCCAGAAAGGCAGACAGACCTGTAAATACCTTGGTTGCAGCCCAGTAGGACACCCGTGTTGGAATTCCAACCTATAAAACTGTGAGAAAATACATTTATGTTGTTTAAAGCCAACACATTTTGTGGTAAATTGATATGGTAGCAATAGAAAACCAATACAGTGCCTCATCCCCACAAAAACCTTGTGAGGGAGAGAAAACAGCTGGTATCTCCCTTTTCTCGTCGAGAAAATTAGTGCTGAAACAATTGACAGAATTTTTCAAAGGTCCGCCTGCTAATAGGTTGCGGTGTTAGGCTGCAGAGTACTGCCTTCTGTCTAGATCCATTATGTTGCTTCTCAATCTCACCTCATTAAGGAAGAAGTGTCAAGGCCACACCGAATTGTTTAGACTCCTCACAAAATAGGTCACAAAACTATAAAGACAATGAGGCCATAAAACACAGATAGAGGGAAAACTGAGTTACGAGTTGTGGAGGTAGGCTGGGCATAATCTCAGAGGTGTAAAAACTTACCTTGTTTTGGAGAAATGTCTAGAGACCCAGTGTTACTGGCCCTTGAGAAAGAAGGTTTGGGGAGGTCATTGATGCTCATGTGAGTCAATATAGGTGTTACTGCATGCCATAGTGATCAATATGATACATGTAATACACAATGGAGAGATACCTATGTGTCAAGAATCAGGTTTATCAAGTATGTGCACTTAAATGATCAACCTAGTGGTCCTGTAAGGGAAAGAACTGCAGTAAGAATAGGCTACAAATAAGAATCCCCCAAACTATTGAAACACTATCTTATTAGTTCCCTGAGCTGCAAAAAAATAGAAACTATGACTAAAACAGAAAAAAATGCCAGTTTTGAGACCCTAAAAACAAAAACTGCTTTGAGAAGGAGTACTGAATATAAAATACTGGAAAGAAATGACATTTCATAATCTGAAACTTCTACCAAAAATCATTTTGTGAGCATGTACCAGGTATGCTGTTAAGCAGCTTATATATATTCCATCAACAGTTAACATTCAGTTAGCACCATGTCTTGGTTCCACTTTAAGCACCTTACAGGTACCATCTCATATTTGCCTTATAACAAATTAATAATATACGTACTCTTAATATGCTCCTTTCACAGATTTGATACTGAAGTACAGAAAGGATGTGATCTACGTGAATGATAACAAATCTAGTAAATTAACAGAGTCTAGATTCAATCTCAGAGCTATCTGAGCTGAAAGTCCCAACCATTAAACTATAGAATGTTCCTCCAACTCCTGACACAATGATATATTTCAGTTTGGTAAAAAGCTTCTAATTTCAGAGAAAGTTACTTTTATTTTTCTGAATATCGGTTACTGAAGCATGATGATATTTTTTACTCTGGTTAATCTGCCAACTGGGGGCAATATAAGTTCAAGCTGAAGAATAATCAAAATTTTTTTTTCTTAGCAAATGAAAATAGTCTAGTAACCTGTAGTAGCTAAACTGCAAGATTTGAAGCTAATGAAACCATAAATACATATATAACACACTTGTGGATTCCAAATTCTGTGCTAAATTAAGATGCTAAAATTATGGAATTGGTATAAATTGTCAAACATTATTTCTCCCAGAGTAACAATCTTTAAATATTCACTAAGCTGCTGAGTATCTTTTGAATCAAAGAACATTTACAATACACTGAAGTAATAAAATGTGATGTGTATGAGCTAAAGTAATAAACTAAATGGATTAAATGTCTCTGAAAACACGATCTGGTTTAAGAGCTATGAAGTACACACTTAGGTGAAAAAGGAACATAGGAAAACGTCATTAGTATTGGCCAAGAGAAAACACCTGAGGAATAGCTTGAGACACGTTCCCAAACTAAAAATGCACCAGCTTATCTCTCTCTAATTAATGCACCAAACAAACAGAACTTTAATTAAACTATACTTTGATGATGGAGCCAACATGCAGTAGGAATATATAGAGGGTAGTTGAGTTGCAGATTAAAAAATACTGAGAAAAATTTCTAGGCAAATGAAATTTTTGAGATAACCACGGTAAGCGCAGAAACTAACGGAAACTATCTTCCACTAGTGAAAATATATTTTAGTATTCCTTGTCTACCTCCCAAAATTTACTACATAATTGTCCTTAATTCAACAAGTTTTTTTCTTTTCTTTTCTTTTTTTTTCTTTTCTTTTCTTTTTTTTTCTTTTTTTTTTTTTTAGAATTAACTATCCTGTAAAGTGCAAGGAAACAACAGAAAACAAAAATAAGAATGCTCTAGTCCTCACGGTGTTTAAATTTTTGTGTTTGAGTAGCAGCAAGGTAAATTGTTAGAATACTCCTGATTTATTTTAGGGGAGTGGTGGTAGATACCCTGTGTATTTGGAAAATTGAGTAATGTCTATTATTTAAGTATATTATCTCAGCTGAACCTTTAAATGCAAAGAACAGCAATAGCAGTAGATTGGTCTGCTGACTTAAGCTGTTTCATAAGCCATTCAATTGTACCTGCAGATAAGACACCTTTCACAGAAGGAAATCATTTCCAATGGGTAAGTAGTTTATTTTTCTCAGGGAAACTGATCTGAATGACTCTATAGCCATGAAAATAAAGAAGGATTCAATAAATAAAGGGCTAAAATTATTGCCAAATTACTGTTATTATAAACTACAAGATATGCAAAAGACTCATAATATTTGGGGAAATTAATAACAATTTGAGAACAAAATCTGACATGTGATTGTAGTATTTCCTGTAAGTAACATGGTCACATTGTGGACAACATCTAATATAGATAAGAAAAGTAGTGACAGTCAAACTAAAGTTGCTGAAAGCTTCAGCTTATCTAATGATCTAGGATTCTGATGTTGGGTATCAGAGCAACTGTAGGGAAAACCAAACAAATACTGAAGAATCATACAATTTTTCACACATAATTGCTGCAAAACCATATGAAGATTTAGGGAAGGACACGGGTACCAACAATCTTGGTGATTTCAAGATCCATGTGGATATGTGGATATTTCCAATACATTGGCTGCCAAATTCCTCAAATTTCCCAGTTCCAGCATCTTTCTTTTTTTTTTTTTTTTTTTTTTTTGATACAGAGTCTTGTTCTGTCAGCCAGGGTGGAGTGCAGAGGCACGATCTTGGCTCACTGCAACTTAAGCCTCCCAGGTTCAAGTGATTCTCTTGTCTCAACCTCTCAAGTAGCTGGGACTACAGGCATGTGTTAACACACCTAGCTAACTTTTGTGTTTTTAGTAGATGTGGAGTTTTGCCAGGTTGGCCAGAATTGTATCCAACTCCTGGCTTCAAGTGATACATCCAGGGCTGCCCAAAGTGCTGCGATTACAGTACTGAGCCACCATACCCAGCCAACCATAATCTTCCTCTTCACCTTCCCCTCTTACCGCCTAGCCCAGAACATGTCCCAATTGTTTTGAAACCTACTTCTGTCCTTTCCCCTTTCTCAACAGATCTCTTCTGAGAAATATGTCTTTCCCTCATTTTTATCTTCTTTTTCTCCATCCTTGGTTTTTCTTTTATTCTTTTTTTTTTTTTTTTTTTTTTTTTTAATTATACTTCAAGTTCTGGAATACATGTGCAGAATGCGCAGGAATGTTACATAGGTATACATGTTCCATAGTGATTTGCTGCATCCATCAACTCGTCATCTACATTAGATATTTCTCCTAATGCTATCCCTCCCCTAGTCCCCCACTGACATGCCCTGGTATGTGATGTTTCCCTCCCTATGCCCGTCCTCATTGTTCAACTCCCACTTATGAGTGAGAACATTTGGTATTTGGTTTTCTGTTTCTGTGCTAGTTTGCTGAGAATGGTGGTTTCTAGCTTCATCCATGTACCTGCAAAGAACATGAACTCATCCCTTTTTATGGCTACATAGTATTCCATGGTGTATATGTGCCACATTTTCTTTAACCAGTCTATCATTGATAAGCATTTGGGTTGGTTCCAGGTCTTTGCTATTGTGAATAGTACTGCAATAAACATAGGTGTTTATGTGTCTTCATAGTAGAATGATTTATAATCTTTTGGATATATACCCAGTAACAGGCTGCTGGGTCAAATGGTATTTCTGGTTCTAGATGGATGAAGAATTTCCACACTGTTTTCCACAATGGTTGAACTAATTTATACTCCCACCAATAGTGTAAAAGCATTTCTATTTCTCCACTTTCTCCACTTACTCTCTAGCATCTGTAGTTTCCTGACTTTTTAATATGATCACCATTTTAACTGGCATGAGATAGTGTCTCATTGTGGTTTGATTTGCATTTCTCTGATGACCAGTAATGATTAGCTTTTTTTGATATATGTTTTTTGGCTGCATAAATGTCTTCTGGTGAGACATGTCTATTCATATCCTTTGCCCACTTTTTGATGGAGTTGTTTTTTTTCTTGTAAATTTGTTTAAGTTCATTGTAGATTCTGGGTATTAGCCCTTTGTCAGATGGATAGATTGCAACAATTTTCTCCCATTCTGTAGGCTGCTTGTCCACTCTGATGATAGTTTATTTTGTTTTGCAGAAGCTCTTTGGTTTAATTAAATCCCATTTGTCAATTTTAGCTTTTATTGCCATTGCTTTTGGTGTTTTAGTCATGAAGTCTTTGCCCATGCCTGTGTCCTGAGTGGTATTGCCTAGGTTTTCTTCAAGGGTTTTTGTGGGTTTAGGCCTTATGTCTAAGTCTTTAATGCACCTTGAGTTAATTTTTGTCCAGTTTCAGTTTTTGGCATATGTCTAGCCAATTTTCCCAACACCATTTATTATATGGGAAATCCTTACCATATTGCTTGTTTTTGTCAGGTTTGTCAAAGATCAGATGGTTGTAGATGTTGGCATTATTTCTGAGGCCTCCATTTTGTTCCATTGCTCTATATATCAGTTTTGGTAACAGCACCATGCTGTTTTGGTTACTATAGCCTTGTAGTTTAGTTTGAAGTTAGGTAGCATGATGCCTCTAGCTTTGTTCTTTTTGCTTAGGATTGTCTTGGCTATATGCGCTTTTTGGTTACATATGAAATTAAAAGTAGTTTTTTTCTAATTCCATGAAGAAAGTCAATGGTAGCTTAATGCCGATAGCATTGAAACTATAAATTACTTTGGGCATTATGGCCATTTTCATGATATTGATGCTTCCTATCCATGAACATGGAATTTTTTCCATTTGTTTGTGTCCTCTCTTATTTCCTTGAGCAGTGGTTTATAGTTCTCCTTGAAGAGATCCTTCACATTTCTTGTAAGTTGTATTCCTAGATATTTTATTCTCTTTGTAGAAATTTAGAATGGGAGTTCACTCATGATTTGTCTCTCTGTTTGTCTATTATTGGTGTATAGGAATGCACATTGATTTTGTATCCTGAGACTTTGCTGAAGTTGCTGATCAGCTTAAGGAGATTTGGGGCTTAGACAGTGGGGTTTTCTAAATATACAATCATATCATCTGCAAACAGAGAAAATCTGACTTCCTCTCTTCTTATTTGAATGCCTTTATTTTGTTATCTTACCTGATTGCCCTGGCCAGAACTCCCAATACTATGTTGAATAGGAGTAGTGAGAGAGGGCATCCTTGTCTTATGCTGGTTTTCAAAGGGAATGCTTCCAGATTTGCCTATTCATTATAATATTGGCTATGAGTTTTTCATAAATAACTCTTATTATTTTGAGATACTTTCCATCAAGACCTAGTTTATTAAGAGTTTCTAGCATGAAGGGGTGCTGAATTTTATCAAAGGCCTTTTTTGAATCTATTGAGATAATCATGGAGTTTATCATTGGTTCTGTTTATGTGATGGATTACATTTATTGAATTGGGTATGTTGCACCAACCTTGCATCCCAGGGACAAAGCCAACTTGTTTGTGGTAGATAAGCTTTTTGATGTGCTGCTGGATTTGGTTTGCCAGTATTTTATTGAGAATTTTTGCATTGATGCTCATCAGGGATACTGGCCTGAAATTTTCTCTTTTTGTGGTGTCTCTGCCAGGTATTTGGTATCAGGATGATGTTGGCCTCCTAAAATAAGTTAGGGAGGAATCCCCTCCTTTACTGTGTTTGGAATAGTTTTAGATGGAATGATACCAGCTTCTCTTTGTACCTCTGGTAGAATTCAGCTGTGAATCCATTTGATTCTGGGCTTTTTTTTTGGTTGTTAGCCTATTAATTACTACCTCAATTTCAGAACTTGTTATTGGTCTATTCAAGAATTTAACTTCTTCCTGATTTAGTCTTGGGAGGGTGTATGTGTCTGGGAACTTCTTCTTTCCTTCTAGATTTTCTAGTTTATTTACATACGGGTGTTTATAGTGTTCTCTGATGGTAGTTTGTATTTCTGTAAGATCAATGGTTATCTCCCCTTCATCATTTTTTATTGTGTCTATTTGAGTCTTCTCTCTTTTCTCTTTTATTTGTCTGGCTAGCAGTCTACCTATTTTGTTAATCTTTTCAAAAAATCACCGCCTGGATTCACTGGGTTTTGAAGAATTTTTCACGTCTATCTCCTTCAGTTCTGCTCTGTTATTTCTTGTGTTCTATACTTTGAATTTGTTTGCTTTTGGTTCTACAGTTATTTTAATTGTGATGTAACAGTGTCCATTTTAGATATTTTCTGCTTTCTCCTGTGGTCATTTGGTGCTATAAATTTCCCTCTAAACACTACTTTAGCTGTGTCCCAGAGATTCTGGTACATGTGTATTTGTTCTTATAGGTTTCAAAGAACTTACTTATTTCTACTGTAATTTCAGTATTTACCCAGTAGTCACTCAGGAGCAGGTTTTTCAGTTTCCATGTATTTGTGAGATTTTGAGTGAGTTTCTTAATCCTGAGTTCTAATTTAATTGCATTGTGGGCTGAGAGACTGTTATGATTTCCATTCCTCTGCATTTGCTGAGAAGTGTTTTACTTCTAATTATGTGGTCAATTTTAGAAAAGTGCAACGTGGTGCTGAGAAGAATGTATATTCTGTTGATTTGGGATGGAGAGTTCTGTAGATGTCTTTTAGGTCCATTTGGTGCAGAGCAGAGTTCAAGTCCTGAATATCCTTGTTAATTTTCTGTCTTGTTGATCTAATATTGACAGTGGGGTGTTAAAGTCTCCCACTATTACTATGTGGGGGTCTAAGTCTCTTTGTAGATCTCTAAGAACTTACTTTATGAACCTGGGTGCTCCTGTATTCATGCATATATATTTAGGATAGTTAGCTCTTCTTGTTGTGTTTACTATTAAGTAATGCCCTTCTTTGTCTTTTTTGATCTTTGTTAAAGTCTGTTTTATCAGAGACTAGGATTGCAACCTCTGCTTTTTGTTGTTGCTGTTTCCATTTGCTTGGTAAATATTCCTTCATCCCTTTATTTTGAGCCTATATGTGTCATTGAACATGAGATCGGTCTTCAGAATACAGCACACTGATGGGTCTTGACTCTTTATTCAATTTGCCAGTCTCTGTCTTTTAATTGAGGCATTTAGGCCATTTATATTTCAGGTTAATATTGTTAAGTGTGAATTTGATCCTGTCATTATGATGCTAGCTGGTTATTTTGCCCATTAGTTGATGAAGTTTCTTTATAGTGTGAGTAGTCTTTACTATTTGGGATGTTTTTGGAGTGGCTGGTACTGTTTTTTTTTTTTTTTTTTTTTTTTTTTTCTTCCATATGTAGTGCTTCCTTCAAGAACTCTTGTAAGGCAGGCCTGGTGGTGACAAAAATCTCTCAGCATTTGCTTGTCTGTAAGAATTTTATTTCTCCTTTGCTTATGAAGTCTGGGGTGCAGCCCTGTGCAATCAAACCCAATGAGATGAGCCAGGTACCTCAATTGGAAATGCAAAAATCACCCACCTTCTGCATTGCTCTCATTCTGAGCTGCAGACTAGAGCTGTTCCTATTTGGTCATCCTGTTTTCCAAACTATATTTTGACTTGTATTGCTTTTATATTTAAAAACCTCCTTTTATATGTTAGCCTCTAAGAATGTGGCTTCTATTTTTCCACCAGCAACATTTCCAAAAATAGTCTGTATTACTGGCTCCCACATTTCCTACTTGTCTGAAATCCTTCAACCTATTTTAGCCTCGTTTCCTTTTTTTCTACTTTATTAAAATAGCTTTCTTGAAGGCAGCCAAGAACATTAAAAAGTATAAGATTATATATTTTAATTTTTCTTTTATTCTTAATGTTTTGGTTATGTTTGTTATAATTCAAACCTGGCATTTTGAAAGCTCTCATCTCTTAATTGTCTCACATATTTCCAGGATTTCCTTTTTGCTATTCCTGCTCCTTCCTGTTTTTCTCCTTCCCTGGTTAACCTTCATCCATCTACCCCCTCAGATGTCAAAAAAACGATGAGGTAGTGCTGACTTCCCAACCTTTTTTTACCTACTCTGTCATTTGTTCTGTTTTATCTTATCCACAGCTTCAACTCTCACTTCTTTGAAAATGACGTTGCTAAACATGTCAGTGCATCATGTTAGTTCTCTTGAGCTACACATTTAATTATCCTCTGACCACATCTTGAGGATGCCCTCATGACACCTCAAAAACCCTACCACTGAAAGAAATCACATAATCTTTCTCCTCAGTGCAATTGCTCTTCTGTGCTCCCTTTCATAGCATTACCTTTCAGTTGGTTATCAACCTCAAAATACCAGGGTTACCTTAGAATCCTCTTCTTGTCTCACACATGCAAGATCTTGCTATACTGGCCATCAAGCACCATAATGCTGAATGTGTCTTACTACATTCTTCCAATATTTCATTTCCTTTCTTCACTCACTTCTGTTTCTGAAAAGGTATTCTTATTACCTTGTGAATGTGGTATTTCACTGGAAATCTACTCTTAAAATATACACACATACAAACACACAGACAAACCATTCACACTAATCTTCTCAAGTACGATTCTTTCAGTTAAGCTTTCTCTCATTAATACTTTGTTAATTTCTTGTCCTATCATTCCTTTATATAACAAAACTAAACAAAACAGAAATGCTTTCTATTGCCCCTGCTTACTAACTAGCCATTCATTTCTTGATACATTCCAGATCTTCTGTTCCAGGCTCTCAAATGAAAAAAAAAAAAAAAAAAGTTATCCCTAAAGTCATTACTGGCTTACAGAACAGTATATCTAACCTTTCCAAGTCCCACTTTCCTCAATTGTTCTCCAGTGGTTCACGTTGCCAATTATACCCAAGCTTCCTAAATTCCATGAACTATTTTCACAATATGCACTCACCTGCTTGTTCTACTAGATTAATACCTGCCTCTTTACAGACTATTCTCTCCTATTTCCTAACCTCGGTATTGTCAAAGTTCACACATTTGAACTTTTTTCTTTGCATAGCCTCTCTCCGAGATAGTATGTTCCTTTGTTTAAACTAGAATATTTAAGTGAATTATCCAGAATCTTTCTCACTTTTGAATTTCAGAGTCTTGATCACAAACACCTATAGACACTTCTGATCAAGTGGCTTTTTAGAACCTGAAATTTACACGTGGAAAACCAATTTCATATTCTAGGTCAAGCCCTGTAGCTAATTGAATACTTGTTTCTGTTAGTCTACTGCCAATTTAAAACCTTTTTTTTTCCAGTGGAAATTGTTGTCCCCAATTTCCCAATTTCCCTTGATACCACATACCCAACTTCTTGCCAAAACCTAAGAATTCAATGTGTGCAATATTTTATATGTTCTTTTTTTCCACTGAATTTTCATTATCACAACCTGTCCTTCCCCATATCTGAAGAATCTTTTAAAAGCACTCTTCTCGGCTGGACATGGTGGCTCAAGCCTGTAATCCCAGCACTTTGGGAGGCCGAGGAGGGTGGATCACGAGGTCGAGAGATCGAGACCATCCTGGTCAACATGGTGAAACCCCGTCTCTACTAAAAAAAAAAAAATACAAAAAATTAGCTGGGCATGGTGGCGTGTGCCTGTAATCCCAGCTACTCAGGAAGCTGAGGCAGGAGAATTGCCTGAGCCCAGGAGGCGGAGGTTGCGGTGAGCCGAGATCGCGCCATTGCACTCCAGCCTGGGTAACAAGAGCGAAATTCCGTCTCAAAATAAATAAATAAATAAATAAATAAATAAATAAATAAATAAAATAAAAAAGGCTGGGCATGGTGGCTCAAGCCTGTAATCCCAGCACTTTGGGAGGCTGAGGCGGGTGGATCACGAGGTCAAGAGATCAAGACCATCCTGGTCAACATGGTGAAACCCCGCCTCTACTAAAAATACAAAAAATTAGCTGGCCATGGTGGTGCGTGCCTGTAATCCCAGCTACTCAGGAGGCTGAGGCAGGAGAATTGCTTCAATCCAGGAGGCGGAGGTTGCGGTGAGCCGAGATCGCACCATTGCACTCCAGCCTGGGTAACAAGAGCGAAACTCCGTCTCAATAAAATAAAATAAAATAATAAAATAAAATAAAATAAAATAAAAATAAAATAAAATAAAATAAAATAAAATAAAATAAAAGCACTCTTCTCCTACCATCTTATTAATCTTTTCCAGTATCTTTAGTGTCTTTCTATTTTTTACCAAACTAAAGACAGGGTTTTTTCCTTCTCCCCTGGTATTCGAGATCTCGCAAAATCTTTCACACAAAAGCATCTCTGATCAGGATCATCCGAGTTCCCTTTTGTATGACTCCTGCCCAGCCCAGATTGTTGCAATACAGTTGCCTTAGACAAAACCAAGGCATCTGGATGTTTAATAAGGTCTCCAGATTACCTCTCTGAACATTCAGGTTTAGGAACCAGTGGCATATAGTTTAACTCCAATTTATTGTTCCGGCTTCATTTGCATTATTTCTTTATTCACATCCTTCATTCTAGAAACATTTTTAGATCTACTGATCATTCAGAAATTCAATGCTGTCCATACTCTGTATCATTACTCATATTGTTCCCACAACTTGGACCATTCTTTGCTCTTTCTACAGTGATCTCACTTTCATCCACATTACAACGCCTTCCTCAAGTGTATATTTCATGGGATCTTACTAACAAGTGATCTCTGTTTGTTTTGACTTCGAGAGCATACATATTCCATTTTCCTTGCATATAGTGTACACTCATTTTGATAACAGCACAGTCTATATTTTAATTCATTCATGCTACATTATAAGCTTCTTAAAGACATATTTTACTTTGTTACATATCATATAGCATACTGCCTTGTTTACATTATTTAATAATTGTTGAGAAAATGGATTTAATAGAGTTAATGCATTCACTCAGAGTCACTTAAAATTAAACATATTAAAATATAGTTTTTACTAGATGTTATCCAAGAATACTACTCAAGACCTTGGTGAGAGGAAAAGGAGAACAATTTCCCTAGAAACATTTTATAACTACATATTTTCTGACTCTGTTATGGTTTTTAAACTTTACTGCATTATAATGGCACAAAAGAGGCTATGTAAAAAGAATCATGAAAGATTTAAAAAAAAAAAAAAAAAAAACTAGGCCAGCCATGGTGGCTTACATCTCTACTACCAGCACTTTGGGAGGCTGCGGCGGGTGGATCACGGGGTCAGGAGTTTGAGACCAGCCTGGAAAATATGCTGAAACTCAGTATCTACTAAAAATACAAAAATTAGCTGGGCATGGTGGTGGGTGCCTGTAATCCCAGCTACTTGGGAGGCTGAGGCAGGAGAATCACTTGACCCGTGAGGCAGAGGTTGCCGTGAGCTGAGACACTGCCATTGCACTTAAACCTGGGCAACAGAGTAAGATGCTGTCTCAAAAAGAAAAACTAAAAATTTACTCAAAGCCTCACCATTTCCATCAAAAATATATATTTTTCTCTCATACACAAAATTAAAAACTGGCAGCTCTCCATGTATCATATGTTCATTATATTATAATCTTATTTTCATATTACCATAAAAATCTAAACCTTACAAAACTATTAATAATAATGAGGTGAGGTTGTGTTTAAAGCATTCAGGAATTCAATGAATAGAATGTACACCAATCTTCTTTATGTTTATTACTCTGTATGGAGACATAAATTCGGATTAGTGTAAAGCTTCTGGAAGGTAGTATGTTTTCCATAGAAAAAGAGTGAAATCCTAAGCCAGAATTCAGATTTCATATGGAATAAACAAATATGCTTTTTCAAAAAGTGAAGGTAGATGAAGCACATGGTTTTGACCTTCGAGATTTGTAAACCTTCCATAAGGTAAAGTATACTTGTTTTTTTAATGGTGTGTAGATGAAAAGAAGTAAGTGAAGATTACAGAACAAATCATACTCTGCCCTTTAAGCTTTGGACAGAAAGTAGGCGACAGATGGAAAATTCCATTGTGTGCTTTCTCTGCCACCTGTCACCACCTGAATGGTAGCCAGCATTACAACTACACCTTATTAAGTTACTTGATGAAAAAATTGGCACTACTAGGGGAAACTATTCTTCTTGAAGTTAGTGAAACTTAAAGCTTAGATGAAATATAAAAATTCAGACTGCACTTGTGAGGAAAACTTGGCACTATTCATTTAATCAATAAAATATTTGTACAACTTTTTTGTTAGTTTTAGAATATTATTAAAATCTGTGGGAGGCTACTGTGCTGATTGTGCAGTTAGTAAATCATGCATGGCCAGATCCTCTATAAGCTTAAAACCACAGGTAGACAACACTGATGGAGGATGAAGAAAAATATTTAATAAAATTGAACATAAAGTATGTTAATGGATAGTATTTTATCAGTACATACAGAGATAAGCATTACATCTGATATAATATGGTGGCTACAAGGCTAGGGCCATAATGGGCAATTGGTTAAATAGGAAGAGTTAAAGAAGAATATGGTCCCTATATTTAAAAAGAGCATATTGTATGCATAGTAGAATTTAGTATTTGATAATATGCCTCTAATTGAGCTCCCTAGTTGTTTCACTTGGAATTACTCTTTTCTCCCTTCTGGCCACCACCATCAAGGTCTTTTACAGTGACTTTAAGGTATAGCAAGCATACTGTGGGATCAAATAGATTATTCATAAAGTTCATGTTGAATTAGATTCTTATTTTCTTGGAAAACGACTGTGAAAGAAATAGCATTTTAGAAAAAAAATGCACTAAGAGAAAAAATAGAATTTTAGGAACTGTAGCATTGAGGTGACACATTCAGATTCAATGATGCTTTAGAGACAAAAGTAGTAAGACGGTCTTGATGCTGAAAAGTCAGTCTGCAAAGACTCCCAAGAGTAAAGAACTATAAATAAGAGCTGAAAAAGTGAGACTGTTGGGTTATGTTGATAAAGGTCTGAGGTACATATATCCACAACATAAATTTCAGGATAATGTTGAAGAATCGAATGATCTACAAAGCCTACAGTATAGAGAAAGTGGATAATGTCGAGAATCAATCACTCTAAAGCAAAGTGTATGTTAATTATTAATGGAGGGAACCATTCTAAAAAACACAGATAAATGGTCATGCTGTAAGATTCTGAAATGCTCATATAGTATGGCGATCACGCATAACCTAGCATATTGACAGGTGGACTTTAGATTTCATTCTTGTTACTTCAGAATTTTTGGAGCATCCCATTCTTTCTCTAGACATCGTATGTTATCTAATGTCCCTAGTAGACATCACATAAACATAATGATGTCATAATTTGCAAAGGTCCTGGAAGTACAGAGAAAATCATCTATATGTCATCAAACTTCACATATCTTAAAGTTTTAAGAGTCAGGATACCTTACGTGGGCCCATTTTCAACAAATTTTCTTAAATGTAAGTGTGAATTTGAGGGAAGAAAGTCAAGGAAAAGGACCCAAGTATAATCCCAGCTTCTTTCCAAAGCTATGGGATGGAAAGATGGGTTAAAGACAAGATTTTAGTTATCTGGTTTGGCAGCATCACTGTCACCATCAGTGCTCACCATAGGGAACCGAGCTGGGACACCTGGAAACACAGGTGGGAGAGAGCAAAACTCATCAACTTGTTAAAGGGACAAACAATGGCAATAGCCAATTTGTTTCAATGCTAGTGCAGAAAGGTTATGATAGAATATAATTTTGGTTTGTATAGAATTATCAAGAAATAAAATTTAAATATAGAGAGAATTATTGTTGTTTCACCAAAAGGTAACTTTGTCCTTTAAAATTAGCTTAAGAAGATCATTTAGATGATCAGCATTACAATCTAATAGGCAATATACAATAAAAAATTTTGATTGTTGTGGTAATATGATGGTAGCTCATAGGTCATCCAACTGTAGCCCAAATCATTCTTTCTCAGGCCCAGACTGGTTCCCACATTACCCCCAGCAACTCAGAATTCTCTCCTTTCCTACTTAGAGCTACCACCAAGTTTATTTCCTACATTTTCTTGCTCCAAGAAATCAGCATATAAGGGTTGCAATCACCCCATTGCTACCAAATAACATCAGTTTTCATAAGGTACATACAAAGTTGGGGGGTTTATATGGCTTTTTAGATTGGTACAATATTAGAAGACTAAAAGAAGCATTGTACGTGACAGAATATATTGAAAAATAGTTGTCCCAATCTCCTCAAGCCAGAATTATTCTTTTTCCTTAAAAATCACGCCATTATGCCAATGATGGCAAACTGATGCAGATTGATGGTCCTATCAGGGCATATTTTATGTAAGCAAATTTGAGAGCAAAATACATAGATTCAATCAGGAAAATGGGGGAATAATATAGAGACAGACAGACTTAGATTAAGGATCTGTTTCTTCTCTTGGATGTCACATAGTTTCTTTTGCATTGTGCCTCTGTATCTCTCTAAGAATCTACTCACTTCTTTTAGTATAACTGGCTTTTTCTTTGTCACATTTAAGTACTCTTGTTTATCTCAAAGATTCTGCTATTTATCATTTTGTCTTCTTTTACATGTAGGCTCATCATGATCTTTCACGGCTTGTTCTCTGTCTAGGCTCTTCTCTCTCTGCTTCCTTTCAATTTCTGTTCTCACTAATTATTGTTTCACTCACTTGGCCTTTCCTAGTTCATCTAGCAAACCTTTTGTAATCATGCAATTTTATACATTGCTGATCAATCCATAGTTTAAATAGCCTTTAATTATTTGCCCAGTGAAGTCTAGTCAATTTTACTCAGAGAAAGAGCTGGGTCATAAGACAGCTTAGAAAAGGCTAGGGAATTAGATAGAGCCCTCATGGTTGGCATGCCTAGTGACAAGTTGAGAAATTAGGCAGAGAATGGGCAGAGAATACTTGAATGTTAACAGAGTCTTAAAAAGTTTGTGAGATCTTGTGTAAGTCAGATGTGCCTACAAGAATGGAGTTTAAAATTCTGAATATCCAAAATGTTGTACTGTAATCATACATAAGGTTAAAAGAAGATAAGATAGAGTCTAATTAAGAAATGAATAAGTCTTTTCTATGTTTTTGAATATTCTTTCTAGATATATACTCACACGTGCTGCATTCACAGGCTGGCACTGAATATCTGTGGCTTTTCCATTTGCACAGTGCAAGCTGCCTGTGGAGCTACCATTGTGGGTTCTTCAGGACAGTGGCCCTCATCTAATAGCTCCACTATGTGGTGCCCCAGTAGGGACTCTGCATGGGGGGCTCCAACTCCACATTTCCCTTCTACACTGCCCTAGTATAAGTTCTCCATAAGAGCCCAGTCCCTGCAGCAAACTTCTGCCTGGACATCGAGGCATTTCCATACATCCTCTGAAATCTAGGCAGAGATTCCCAAACCCCAATTCTTAATTTCTGTGCACCCACATGCTCAACATCACATGAAAGCTTCTAAGGCTTGGGGCTTTCACCCTCTGAAGCAACAGCCAGAGGGTATTGTAGTTTGGCCTCTTGTAGTCATGGTTGGAGTAGCTGGGACACAGTGCACCAAGCCCCTAGACTGCATGTATGGAGACTCTGGCCCCACCCATGAAACCAGTTTTTCCTCCTATCCTTCTGGGCCTGTGATGGGAGGGGCTGCTGGAAAAGTCTCTAACATGCCCTGGAGATATTTTTCCCATTGTCTTGGGTATTAATATTCAGCTCTTTGTTACTTATACAAATTTCTGTAACTTGTTTGAATGTCTCCTCAGAAAATGGGACTTTCTTTTCTATCACATTTTCAGGATGCAAATTTTCCAAACTTTCAAGCTCTGTTTCCCTTTTAAAATTGAATGCCTTTAACAGCACCCATCACATCTTAAATGCTTTGCTGCTTAGAAAGTTCTTTCACCAGATACCCTAAATCATCTCTCTCAAATTCAAAGTTCCACAAATCTCTAGGGCAGGGGCAAAATACTGCCAGTCTCTTTGCTAAAACCTAGCAAGAGTGATTTTTGTTCCAGTTCTCAACAAGTTCCCCATCTCCATCTGAGACCACCTCAGACTGTATTTCATTGACCATATCATCAACATTTGGGTCAAAGCCATTCAATAAGTCTCTAGGGAGTTACAAACTTTCCCACATTTTTCTGTCTTCTTCTGAGCCCTCTAAACTGTTCCATCCTCTTCCTGTTACCCAGTTTCACAATTCCTTCCATGCATTTCAGATATTTTTTCAGCAGTGTCCCATTCTGTGGGTACCATCTTACTTTATTAGTCCATTTTCATGTGGCTGATAAAGACATACTGGAGACTGGAAAGAAAAAGAGATTTAATGGACTTACAGTTCCACATGGCTGGGGAGGCCTCATAATCATGGTAGAAGTGCAAGTCAAGCCTCACATGGATAGTGGCAGGCAAAAAGAGAGCCCATGCAGGGAAACTCCCATTTTAAAAACCATCAGATATCACTATCATGAGAACAGCATGACAAAGATCCACCTCTGTGGTTCACTTATCTCCCACTAGGTTCCTGACACAACACATGGGAATTATGGAAGTACAATTCAAGATGAGATTTGGGTGTGGACACAGAGCCAAACCATATCTATCTATGTATCTATGTATCTATCTATCTATCTATCCATCCATCCATCTATATTTGAAAATACATGAAAATATGTGCACATATTATTAGAAATCAAATTTTATGGTTTTTCACATTATGAGATAACTTCCTCCTGACATGTTTAGAATTAAGATTACTGAGTACAGATTGCTCTTCAGGTAGTCCATATATCTTCAAGGCTGGGTAAAGTGAATTTTTAATTTGTTTGGACATACTTAATACTGAGTAGCAACCTGCCACAGCCATTAAATTCATCTTTATATGTGAAGTTATAACTTGTGTCATACTTACAGTCTCTCATTTCTTTTATCTGGTCCTTGTCCATTTTCTTTGCCTATCAAAGGATTTCTATCTTTAAATACTGTCATCTGAGCTAGGCTAGTATAAAAAATAGATTAATGTATTCTGTACATTTTCCTATGACTATATATCTTTTCCTAACTTTGTATCTATCATGCTTAGAAACACACCTTCAATTGTGCCACATCATTTACTTGACTAATAGTATTATACAATATCCCAGCTTAGACAAGTCAGTGCTTACTAGCATCTCTTTCCTTATGTATTTTGTGATAAAAACCTGTCCGTGATAGAATGAATGCAATTAGACTATAGTCATTATGCTTTTAATTTTCTATTTCTATTGAAAGTATATCTGGTGTACAGTGCTTTGCATTCACAAATAATTTCAAAGCACCGTTTAATGTTAAAACTATTTTATTTTATATTAAAAATTGACTTCACTGAAACAGAAAAAGATATGGCAATGGACCTGCAGTAAAAACACAGAGAAGTGGGTAAGAAACTTGCTTTCTAAAGCAAGAGACTTACAACAGAACTCAGCATAGATTGCAGCCAAGTGGGAGCCTGGTAATTGGCCAGTACCATGGCCAATGGTTAGTTTAATGTATTTTTGGGTCTTGCTATGGACTTAATTGTGTCTTCAGTATATTAATGTGTTGAAGTCCTAACCCTTGTGTGATGGTATTTGAAGATGGGGCTTTGGGGTGATGTCAGTTTGGGTTGCTATAACCAAGTATAATAGCCTGGATTCCTTACAAACAAGAGAGTTTATTACTCACAGTTCCAGAGGCTAAAAATCTGAGGTCAGAATGCCAGCATTGCCAGGTTCTGGTAAGGGCCTTTCCTTGGTTACAAACTGCTGACTTCATATTGTAGCCTCATGTGGCAAAGAAAAAAAAAAAAAAGAAAGAAAGAAAGAAAGAAAGAAAAAACAACAACAGCTAGCTAGCTCTTTGGTCTCTTCCTGTAAGGGCACTAAGCCCATTTGGGAAGGCTTCACTTCCAAAAGAGTTTTATCCCACCTACAAATAGCGTCAAACTGAGCTTTAGGTTTCAACATATGAATTTTGGGGAAACAAAAACAGTCAGGCAGTAATTAGATTACGAGGGTAGAACTTTCATGATTAGTTTAGTGCCTTTATAAGAAGAGACATAAGATCTCCCTTACTCCCTCTCTCTTGCTTTGTCACATGAGAATATAGCAAGAAAGTGGCAGTTTACAAGCTGTAAGAGGGTTTTCACCAGAACCTAACCATGCTAGCACCCTGATTTCCAACTTTCCAGTCTCCAGAACTATGTGAAATAAATGTCCGTTGTTTAAGTGACCCAGTCTATGGTATCTCGTTATAGCAGCCCAAGCTAAGACGTCAGGTCTATTTTATTTTTCTCCCTTCACCAAAGGAAAACTCGTGTATTCCATGTTGGTCCAGAAGGTGTATCTGGCCTCAGTTATGAGTCATTACCTTCTGTGTTCTAAGAATTCACACCTGGGCCTGGGTTGATCTAAATAGGAAAGAATTAGGAAAGGTGCTTGGGAAACTGTCTATCCAAAAGAGTAAGTCCTTAATGAATGAAAAGCAGCTATTAATGAAACTTGTGGCATCTCTGGAAAGTTGGATGGGTTGTGATTATTTATCAGAAAAATGCTCCCAAAATTTAAACTTGTAACATTGAAATGAATACCACTCTTTTAATTTAAGGGTGTTTGAATCTGCAAATATTCTGCATGTTCTACAATAAAAAGCAGATTAAAAGATAAAATACAAAGCTTAGAAAAACTCACAGGCGCTGAATCCTTAGAGAATTGTGCATGAGTATAAATGCCAACTTTAATATTAGAAGAGTTTTACAAAACAGCAGTGTCATAGCTCTACTTCTTTTTATACCATAACCATGAACCATCTCATAGAAAAAGCTTCAGCCTCACAGGATTTCAAAGGAAGGGAAAGTCAGTTCACAATCCACATGTCAGTCAATCCACAATCCACAAATTCACAGTCCAAACCCCACTTGACAGGGATCCAAACAGGAATGTGGGAGCAAGTCCCTCTAAGTGGCATAAATGCCCTCATTAAGGAGGTTTGAGTTCAGCCCACTAGCTTCAGAGTATTAGTAACCTTTTTTTTTCCTCCAAGACAGTAGCAATAGTGAATCTTCCAAACTTGAAGAAATTTCTTGTCAAGAGCGAATCACACAAGAGTATAAATGTGTGGTTTCAGCAACTTCACCTGTGAGGTAGAGGTTATAAATACTCTATTTCTATTTCTTACAGAGTTATTGGGAGAAGTCAAAGAAATCTGTTAAGTGCTTTTCACAAAAAGACGCCTGTGTGTAAGTGCTAAATTTATCATAAGTAATGAACGATAAATAAAATTGAAATACTTCCCCAAACACCTCCTAAAATCTTATCTGACAGATTTATTCATGTTACTGAAAACAATTCTTATTTGTTAAAAGATGACATTGCACATTCTTGTGGTCAAAAAAGTAAAGAGATTGGCTCTTTGCCTTCCCAAAGTCTAGACTTTAATATAACTTTTTGTCAAATACAGAGATGTGGGAGCACTTCTAAGTCAAAAAATAATAATATAAAGATGAAGAAGAGGAGAGGGAGGAAGAGAAAATAGTCTCAAAACAACATGGCCAAGAATTAAATTTGATCTTTAGGGCAATACTCTGCCTTTGACATTGGCAATGATTCATTATCTGCTGTTAGTGATTCAACAATAGAAATGTTCCAAGGGCAACACAGGTCTAGAAAATCTGACACAAGAAATGCTCAACAGCAAAAAATTAGAACACTGTAGCAAGGGAAGAGCTTGTTTTAAAGAAACTGTGCTTCCTGAAAATATGTACATTACAGTATATAAACTTCATATACAAATAAAAAGATGCTGACGAGAAAGGATATCAAATTTCAGGTGACTTTTAAAACTCATCGATATATCCAAGCATAAAAGGTCTGTCACTAGAAGACTGTTAACTATGAAGCTCATATGAAAGTAATTAAAAAAAAAAAAAAAAAAAAAAAAACCTTAAATTGTACCCACTGACGTAACAGCACACATAGGAAAAAAATACAAATTAAAGATTATTTCAAAGCTTTTTTGTAGTAAAGCATTCTACCTCCAGTGGAATTGCGTGTCCAGTCTCTCCTGTCACACTGGACTTAGGCTTTGATCTCTTCAATTATTTTAGTGGGGCTTTCCAAGTCTTCCAACATTTTATAGTAAACAGAAGGCAAACAACATAACTGATGTCTCCCCATCTGTTGTTTTAATAAATGTCCTCTGAAAAAATGACCAGTGTACAAACACCAAAATAGACCCCCCTCATCATACCATATACCTCATGCCTCTAGAGAAAAGAGCTATGTTTTCATAAAGATTTTCTGGATCCTGGACATATTCTTCCTTTGTCTCAGAGGTATTTGTGCATCTGGACAAAAAATCTTCCAAATGAAATGGAAAAAGAAACTCTACAAACTTGTAGAGATTTATATTTTATAGGCATATTACACATATGTGAAAATGATCAATAAAATAAGTTTTTCTCAAATTTTTACACATTTATACATATATTTTTCCATAATTAATTTTATTTTGAACACATACTATGATTCCTCACAATAGCACATGCTTTGCGATGTCATAAAGTTTCCAAAATATAAGCTATAAAAAGAAGTAATGTACTTTCCTATCCTTAAGTCAAACTACAGTTAACAATTCTAAAAGATTTTCTTTGAATGATAAACATATTTTAGAGAAATTTTAAAAAGTTCTAAATGGTTTATCTTAGAAAATAGGGCAGATAATCATAGTCAAGTAGGAAAGAAGCATTATCATTATTTCAGACAAATAAGAATACCTCTGTATGAAACTTTTATAAGACATAGTATCATAAATGACTAGGAATGAAAAACATACACTATAGATATGACATTTAAATGTTGCTATTATTTTATACTATCTTCGAAATCGAAGTAAATTCATCAATTTTCTGTGGAGGCATTAATTAAGAGAAAATTTATCACAACATAGGAACAGAAACATTTTTGTTGAATATCTTATTTTTTCATCTTTACTTTTTGTGAGTAGACAGCTCTGAAAACAAAACAATCTATATTGAAAGCCCAATAAACACGTATAGAATGAAAGAATGAATGATTAGATAGTTGCAGCTATGGGACATTTATCGTAACCTGGAGGGTAAGTTTTCACTTTTTAGTTACCTTGGGGCCCACTGCAGTACTTGACTGTAATACTTGACTGAATATAATAAGAGAAAAAGCTTATACTCCCAAGTCAGCCTTCGCTCCTGTTCAATAAATAGCCACATCCAAAATTACTATACCCAATTGTCATGAACACTAAAAATGAATTGTTGAAACCTCAATATCCAGAACAGTTTCAAGGTCTACAGAACTTTAGAAAAGTGGAAAACATATAACTTATATTAATGCCTGTGACCCATGTATTAAGGAAACAATCTTCACATAATGTGAAAAGATCAGGATTTCTTAAAACCTTTGTATGTTATATTTATTCAGAGCTGAAAGGGAGGCATCTCCCTTTCAGAAAAAGACTGTTGGAAATGCTGAGCATCAATCAGAACTCTAATGATTCTTGTCTAGAACAGTATTTCCCAAGTAGATGATGCATCTAGGCTATTTCTGAGGGAACTACAGTTTGCTTATCAGCACCTAGAAACAACACAAGAAAGGAAAATAATCTAATTCTTAGACAGGGGGTTTGGTTTTCTTAGGCTACCTAAATGATGTCTCAAAAAGACACAAAAGCAGCTTTGGTAGTCAATACGTTATTCAGTTGAACTATTTAACCATGGCCTTTTGGTTTCATAAACAAAGCTGCTAATAAACCAAACATCATAATTATAGCAAATCAGTCATACTTCAAAGGAATAATCAGGAGTCTCTCCTTCAAAACATAAATAAAAATATATATGTATGTATCTGCACGCATATGAGAATGCATGCAAATATGTGAATACTGTATACATATTAATGACTGTATGCAGACTATGTAGTCATGTACATATGTATATGCACACATCCCCCACATACACAGAAGTATCAACTCTCATCTTGTTCTTGACTCTGAGAGATTGTAATATCAATTAAAAATGAACTTCGAAATCCCACATTTCTTAAGTTGTGGATTTATATCCAAATTAGACTAATCAAACTCCATCCTAGGCATGCACCATCTCATTTTAAATGTTTTCATTCTGCATTCTTTTCTGGATATGATTACACACAGGCAGTAAACACTCTCATTTTGTATTACTATGCAGATATCTATATTTTCGTTGTCTTTGTCATGTAGCAATAGGTGGTAGCTTTCTCAACTAGGCAGATAACTCACTGGAAGCAAATGTTCTAACTAACTCTCAATAGGGAAGAATGTCTAAGCAGAACATACAAAATAAAGATTGAGTTCAATTATTCCAATGCAAGTCGCCAAAATAAACAAAACAAGAAAACGTAGTTAACTTTACATCTTGTAAAGAATCTTCAAATTGCCACAAACAGATTATTTAAAGTCTCTTTATCAGTGACTATCAAGGCCTTACTTAGGATTAAATAACAGAAAAATGCTTAATGGAATTCTGCAATACCTCTATGATAGCAGTGTCTTGTATAAATACTAGAACAAAAACAGAGAGTCCAAGAAGGGTGAGGAAAAGACACCCAATGGTAGAAATCCTAGGTACCCTAGATTCGATTGCCTTTCCTTTATTCTGTGACTTTGCTTTAACAGTTCTTCCCCTTTTTCCTGCATCATCAATTATTTTCCTATTCAGTGGATATTTACATTCAAATACAAATATGCCAAATTTCTCCTCCCAAAAGTTAAAAACAAACAAACAAACAAACAAACAACAAAAAAAAAACCCACCACCACAAAAAAGCTTATTCTTGCCTTCATCTTCGTTTCCAGTTACAGCTTCATTGGTCTCTTTCTCTTTCTAGCAAATTTTCTCAAAATTGTCTCCACTCACTCTCTCCAATTCTGTTCTTTCTAATATTGTCTGAACTTACAATAGGAATCACAAGTGTTCTTTGTCTCCAATGATGCCACATGGCCAAATGATCAATATTTGGTCCATGTTCTACATGACTTAGCAGCAAGAGACACAGTGATTCTCTGACATGCAACATGTTCTTCACCTGGCTTTCAGTATTCCTCACTTATGTAACCTCTTTCCACCCTCACTGGCCCCTCCGTATCAGTCTTTTCTGCTGGTTCTACCTTATCAGCTTTGGAGCAACCACTGTTCTATTCTGGGTGATCTCATCTGACTGCCAGTCCTGGGCGTATGGTCTTATTGTTTCCTTTGTCTATAAACACTTTTCCCTTATGTGTTTACTTGCCTCATTTCTGTTCCTCTTTTAGAGGTTTCCAAAAATCTCTCCTTCTCTATTAGGCATTTCCTAACTACTCTACTTTAAATTGCATCCAACCTACCAATGCTCCCAACCCTGTACTGTTTGACTTTTCTTCAGCACTAATTACCACCTGACACACTCTCAATTATTTATATCTTTATGTAGATTTAGTTACTTAGGTATTTAATTAGGTTAGTTCTTTAGTCAGTGATTCATTTCAGTTAGTTCATTTGTTGTTTAATTTTCCCAAACTAGAATGTAACCTCTATGAGGGCAGTAACATTTCTTTCCTTTTGTTGACTGACACAACTGAGGTTTCTTGGTAAGAAATTTGACCTTTAACATCCAGTTGTCCTTGCTTGTTCCTATTACATTAAAACACATATTTTGTAACAGGTTTACACCAAATTCCTGAACTCATATTATCTATCACCAGCTGCCTATCCAGATCCTCCTTTATGAGACAGGTAGAAGGTGAAAATATTTAATGCTAACCTAGAAGGCAAGGTCTCGTCTTCTTTCCAGACTTGGCAGAGTGAAAAAGAAAAAATGTTGCTCAAGAAGATATTTATTTCTTAATGAAAAGCAATTTTGTGATAGAAAGATAATATTGAACAGATAAAGTAACCTCAGCTGATGAGTGCAAACTAGAGCTAATACTCACTCTTCCTAATCTGAAAATATAGTTAATTCTAAATAAGTATAGTGGCATTTTTACAATACTTCTTTTTCAGAATGAATTCTTTATGCATGCCTTAGCAGAGCAGAGCAAAGGTAAGGATGGAAGCGTGATTCCAGATGATTATGGCCTCTACATGTATGGAATTGGGGTTCATGAAATTCTGAGATCCTCCTTAGCATTATTTCTGGCCCTTTATTCTAGTCAGTTTTGCTGAGTAACAAAAACTCTTACTGGTAACATTCTACCTTAATTATCTTTTTATTTCAAAGCTAATTTTCTCCCTAGGAAAATTTCTCATCTTAGCACTTTGTTGGATTCACACCAACTTATAATTTTTTGAAGAAAATTTGTGTTAACTGCTTTAGTTTCTCAATGTTTAAGATTATTTCTTTTATATAGAGCAGCCAGATTCTGAATCTAAATATGTGAAGAGTTTGGGTTAAAATTATTTCTTTTGAAAGTTCATTCATTCAACTAAATATTTATGAATAAACATGTATAAATAATAATTCCTAGTATATACCAGGAATTATTCTAGGCCTCCTTAAAGAAAACCATAGGTTCCCACCCTCACAGGACTTACATTCAGCTGAGAGAGATAGACAATTAACAAATAAACAAACATATATATTAGTATAATTTATGTATAATTTGGGACAAACTTATTAGAAAGCAATTTATCAATACATATGAAGAGGCTTAAATGTTCTCATATTCTTAGGTGATATAATTGACATCCTATACATTTCTCCTAAGGAAAAAAATTTATATATAAAGATATGCAAAAATATACATATATGTTTATTCATCACAATACTATTTATATTAGCTTAATTATATAGATGACTCCAAAAAACAAACAAAAAAGGAGAGTTAATACATAAATAAAATGTTATAGTAGTGTATTAGTCTGTTTTCACATGGCTATAAAGAGAGTACCAAAGACTAGGTAATTTATAAACAAAAGGGGTTTAATTTATTCAGTTTGTCATGGCTGGGGAGGCCTCAGGAAACAAACAGTTATGGTGGAAGGGGAAGCAGGCTCCTTTTTCACAAGGAGAGTGAGTAAGTAAGTGAATGAGTGAGTGAGTGAGAGACAGAGAGAAGGGAGAAGAGCCCCTTATAAGACCATCAGCTCCTATGAGAACTCACTCACTTTTATGATAATAGCATGAGGGAAACCACCCTCATGATGTAAATCACCTCTCACCAGGTCTCTTCCTCAACACCTGGAGATTACAATTCAAGATGAGATTTGGGTGGGGACACAAAGCCTAACCATATCAAGTAGAAGTCCATTAAATGTTATGCTTTATATTTAAGGTCAGGGAAAGATGCTTATGAAACAATGCTAAATTAAAGAATAACATAGAGTTTTTTGCATTAATTATTTTTCATATCTAAATTTGTTCTTTATTTCCTAGCATTTTGTTATTATTTTTAACTTATTCATATAACCCTTATCTTTAAATTTAGATTGTAAATAAGGATACAGAAATAAATAGGAGTATACCAGCCCTCAACTATTTCACCAATGTTGTTTGTAAAATCTCAAAATTTATTCTACTTGAAAGCCAATCTTTAGGACTGAGACAATACCTCCTTCCTATAGGCTTTCATAATACTTCATCATAGCAAGATTATCACAGTATTTCTTATAAATGTTTAAAATTTACCTGTTGCTTATATCTTCTACACTTAACAGATTCCTGAATCATAACTCATATTCAGTAAGTGTTAGCTGGGTGTGCTGGTTCACGCTTTTAGTACCAGCACTTTGGGAGGCCAAGGTGGGCAAACATTTGATGTCAGGAGTTCGAGACCAGCCTGACCAACATGGTAAAACCCTGGCTGTACTAAAAATTAAAAAAAATTTGCCAGGTGTGGTGGCACATACCTGTAGTCCCAGCTACTTGGTAGCCTGAGGCAAGAGAATCATTTGAACCTGGGAGGTGAAGCTTGCAGTGAGCAGAGATCACACCACTGCACTCCAGCCTGGATGACAAAGTGAGACTTTGTCTCAACAATAAAAATTAAAAATAAAAATAAAAATAAATTTACTGAATGAGTTAATAAACAAATTGCCCTAATATAGTTTTTTAAACTGAAAGAGACTTCTAGAAAAGGATCAGTTTGCATACTTGACATAGTTTGGCTCTGTGTCTCCACCCAAATCTCATCTCAAACTGTAATCCCCTTGAAGGAGTGACTTATTCCCATGTGTTGAGTGAGAGAGGTGATTGGATCATGGGGGTGGTTTCCCCAATGCTGTTCTCATGATAGTAAGTTCTCATGAAATCTGATGTTTTCTATAAATGTTTAGAAGTTCCTTCTTTGCTATTCTCTCTCCTCCTGCCTTGTGAAGAAGGTGATTGCTTCTCCTTTACCTTCTTCCAGAATTGTAAGTTTCCTGAGCGCCCCCCTCACCATGTGGAACTGTGAATCAATTAAACCTCTGACCGTCAGAAATTACCAAGTTATGGATATTTCTTTATAGCAGTTTGAAAAAACTAACACAACACTCAATTTCTAGCTGTCATCAGCAGTTACTCTTGATCTACTACTACCTTGTTTTTAAAAAGTAGGTCAAACTAGATGATTTTTTACAGAGCTCACTAAATCTATTTACAACATATTAAAATTGATTAGAAGTTATGTCAGAACAAATCAACTCTCTAAAAAACTATGAGTAAACTCACTGAAAATAAGTATCAGCCAATGAGTTTTTTAAAAATATTATTGTTCCTCTATTACTAGTTGGTAGACTGATTTTTCTCCTTATTTAATGCATACTTTGTTGTTTTATAGATGCAGCTTGAGAAATGGCATGGAAATGAATGTTCATGAAATACGTGTCCTATTAAGAATCAAGAAATGTTTTTCATTCTTTTTTCCAAAACAGGATATTGGAAACTGTCACTTATTTGAGAATAAATTCATGATGAAACTCATTTGTTTCATCATCTTTATCAGTCATGTGAAAATAAACTCAAATGAAATTGAAAGTACACAAAGGTTTTAATTTACGGATTACTTTTATTTTTTATTTTCATTAAAAAATACTCCATGCACACACCAAAACAAGTTTCACATTCTATGCCATTTATCTTTTAAGCCCTAATTATATTTAAATTACTCTTCAACTTACTATGTTAACATAATTGTGTGTCAACTAGCAAGATGTACTTTTGAATGAGATATTTTTAGAACATTCTGCAAGTCAATAATGCCTTTTCCATTTTTTTTAATATATATACTTTGCTATACTGCCTTTTACTAGAAGTATTCCTCCTTTTCCTTTTGTTCCTCTGGAAATGTAGCTTTCAGGAATTTCAACCAAGTTATTCTCTATTCATACTCCAAAGGACCACATACAAATGCCAATAGTGTTACTGCTGTTACATGAAGCACAACTGATTTAGTTTTAGGTCTATCTTAGAAACTAATGGCAAGAAAAACATCTTAGAGTAAATTTGAGCTTTGCCTATATATCAGCAAGCAGAATTTTTGCCAAGATGCAACATTGCTTTGTAATACATGACACAATGAAAGACTAAATTCAGTAGAATCATTTATTCATGAAGTTGAGAATGTAAGTTGGAATTCCAGGATGACAAAGCAGTCTGATTAGTCAGGCTTTCATACTACCAAATGTTTTTAAATACCTTTAGGTAAACAAATCAACAAACAAAAATAGAAATAAAGAAATGTGTATTTTATACCAATGACATAAAAATGCAATCATTTTCCATCATACAGATGGTTTTTAGTATATTTTGTTTCTAAATCTCACCAAAACACACCCTCAAAAACTTTTTCCGCTCTACCATGTATTAAAAGACATTACATTACCTTAAAATATAAAGTTGATTTAACCATGTAGAGTTGCTTTAAAATTTAACTATATTATCAAAAGTTTATTTTTATTTGTAAAATATTAGTATCTATCTCTCAAGTAAATATTTAATCTTGATTTAGAACCACATGTAACACCACAATTTAAATTAAAAGCAACACTTTCCTACCTCACTCTTCCCCCTTTCCCAGGATGCTTCCGTAGGCCACCACTCTGAAGAACTGAGTTATTTTGCCTACTATTTAACTTCACAATTATACAGAATGTGCTTATATTGGTACTTTCTGATATTAATTTTAGCACTGCCTATTTCTTCCTCTTTTGCCATCCTCTCACCATTTTCTTAGTATATCTATATGGCAAACTTTGGTCATATTAACCTATAATTCATACCCTTATTTTATATTTATTAAAAATTGCTTGCCAGGTCAAATGGTGTCATATACAGTCAATTCCTGTTATATATAATAATTGTGTTCTACACATTGGCTGCAAATATTGAATTATCCAATAAGGAATCATTGCTTTGAGGTAAAATGTAACATTAGGTTTCTGAGAGTCTCTGATCACAGCCTATTTGCCAATATATTTAAGTATTTGCCAATCAATACTAAATCTCTTAATATATATTATTGAATTATTAATGTTCAAGTCACAGCCAACCAGTGCTACAACTCATACCTGAATGAAGCTTATTTAATACCCACATTTTCTCCGTGAGGCACATCACAGCCTTCTCGCACCGAGAAACACTACACACTACATTTGCAGGCCATTTAAAACAGTGAAATTATAACCAAAATGTATAAAAATGTGACACTAAATAGACAGAAAAAAAAGACACTTGTATATAGTTTGAGAACAGAAAGAAGAAGGCAGAGTGCTGCTTTGCTTGATCTCAGCTGGGAATATGCGTGTTGAATCTCTCAAATTTTTGCTGCTTTTCATATGTCTGCGAATGGCTGTAAAAGTGCCATGAATATTGAGTGGGGGATTACAAATAAATTTTAGTGTAAATTTTAGACAAATTTACAAATATGCAATTAGCAAATAATAAAAATCGACTGTAATTTGACTGCAGTTTTAATTCCTCTTGGGCAGCTTTTCTCTACCTGGAGTAAACTACATTTTTGCTTTGGTTTTCAGTCCTTAATTTTTGAAATCCTTGCACATACTTCTAAATTTTCCCATCCATTCTCCCATACTCATGCTCCTATTCAGACTGAGTGTCTGGTCTCGGGACTTTTTTTTTTTTTTTTTTTTTTTTTTTTTTTTTTTTTTTTTTTTTTTTTTTTGTCGCAGTTTCACTGTCGCCCAGGCTGGAGTGCAGTGGCGCATCTCATCATAATCTCAGTGCAATCTTGGCTCACTGCAACCTCCGCCTCCCGGGTTTAAGCGATTCTCCTGCCTTAGCCTCCCGAGTAGCTGGGATTACAGTCGCCTGCCACCAGGCCTGGTTAATTTTTGTATTTTTAGTGGAGACGGGGGATTTCATCATGTTGACCAGGCAGGTCTCCAACTCCTGACCTTAGGTGATCACCCACCTCAGCCTCCCAAAATGCTGGGATTACAGGCGTGAGCCACTGTGCCTGGCTCGGGACTATCTTTAATAGTCTTTTAGAGGTGCTCTTCTAGTTTCCGGATCTCATATATTAGCTGATTTTGTTGAGAAAATCCTCCAATGGCTTCCTAAGAAAGAACACCTCGGGGCCGGGTGCAGGGGCTCAGGCCTGTAATCCCAGAAACTCAGAAGTCTGAGGCAGGGGTATAATAAGGTCAGGAGTTCAAGACCATCCTGACCAACATATTGAAACCCTGTCTCTACCAAAAATACAAATGTTAGCTGGGTGTGGTGGCACGTGTCTGTAATCCCAGGTACACGGGAGGCTGAGGCAGGAGAAAAACTTTAACCCGGGAGGTGAAGGTTACAGTGAGCCGAGATCACAGCCACTGCACTCCAGCCTGGGTGACAGAGCAAGACTCCATCTTGGAAAAAAAAAATAAAGAAGACATTTTAGGAAAACATGTTCAGGCCCTACATATGTGAGGAGACCTTTATTACACTGTTATTCTTATGACAGGTATGAAATTCTAGATTGAGAATAATTTTTCTTCATAAGTTTAAAGTTGAAAAAAAAATTTTTTTTTGACTTCTAGTGCTTAGTTGAAAAATGAATGCTCTTTTTAGTCCAATCATATTTAGTTTTGTTTTTAATTTTGTATATGCTTTTCCCTGTGGACATTTTAAATATTCAGTGGCTCTAAAGTTTCCATATATCATGTTAATTTAGAATTTATAATGAGGATTATAGAACATGAGGACTGGGCCCATCATCTTAGATAGTCTTTTTCAAATCGGTAATTCTTTTTTGTATTATTTTCGTGAAAATCACTTTTCTTCATTCTATTTGATTGTTACAAAAATCCTATAAGTTAGATGTTGCATCACCTAATTGACTTTCTAATTTTAAAATATTTTATCTCCTATTTTCACCGAGTTTGGCTACATTTCCTTAAGGATTTATTTTGGTTTATTTTTCAAGTGTTCTATTCATATTTTAAAAATAAACAGCCAAATATTTTAATTCCAAAATGCTCTTTTCTTAGCAATTACAAATGTTTATTGTTTTTGTTCCATGATTATTGTTTTTTTTTTTTTCAATAACATCATTATCTTTTGCCATGAAAATATTTCCATAGATTTCTTTACATAGTTCTCACTAATTTCTCTTTTCTGTGAGTTTGTTTCTTCTTTGCTTGCCTGGTATTTTTGTTTTTGTCTCATATATTGGCAGCTTTTCTCAAAAGCCGTTTCTTTTGATTGACTCCCTATAATACTTATGAGAGAAGCTGTAGAAAGTTTATTGGAGTCTCTCTACAGTGGCAATAGCTTCTTCCTGCAGGAATCGGCTGAATAAATGTCTGATTGCCCAGGTTGGGATAAAAGCTAATTATGAGATCATTATTTGAAAAGACTTTCAAATGATTTTTTAAATGTATTCCCTACCCTCAAGCCCGTTTGTTGTAGAAATAGATGTGTGCAAGGTTTGTTGTTGTTGATTTTTTTTTTTTTTTTTTTTTTTTTTTTTTTTTGAGACAGAGTTTCTGTTGCCCAGGATGGAGTATGGTGGCATGATCTCAGATCACTGCAATCTCCACCTCTTGGGTTCAAGTTGGCATGGCTGATAGAATACGGTGGCATGATCTCAGATCACTGCAATCTCCACCTCCTGGGTTCAAGTGAGCATGTCTGGCTAATTTTTGTATTTCAATTAGAGACAGGGTTTCACCATGTTGACCAGGTTGGTCTCAAACTTTGACCTCAAGTCATCCACCAGCCTTAGCCTCTCAAAATGCTGGGATTATAGGTGTGAGCCACCACACCCAGCCACAAGTTTTGATCCTTGTAAGATTCAATTATTAAGTTTTCAGGAATTTTACAAGTTCATTGTTAAACATAGAAATGATTCAAAATCAAAGTATACATATGTCCCACCAAATAAATATTATGAAAATACAAGGATATGGATTCAAGACAAAAATTTATATTCTAAACTTATCAATTCTTAATAATTTTAATACCATTCATACTTAAAAGATTCTTTACATCTATACATCTATGTGGTAGAAAATGTTAATAACATTAGGTGTGCCATTTCTTAATCTCTTTTGAAGTCCACATTCAGTAACATCCCATTGGTATGTCAAAACTGGTTGTGGTGAGAATATTTACAACATGTGAATTGCCAAATGCTACAAATCAGAACTTGATTTATTCCTTTGCCTATAGATTTTTTTTTTTTTTTTTTTTTTTTTTTTTTTTTTGAGACGGAGTTTCGCTCTTGTTACCCAGGCTGGAGTGCAATGGCGCGATCTCGGCTCACCGCAACCTCCGCCTCCTGGGTTCAGGCAATTCTCCTGCCCCAGCCTCCTGAGTAGCTGGGATTACAGGCACGAGCCACCATGCCCAGCTAATTTTTGTATTTTTAGTAGAGACGGGGTTTCACTGTGTTGACCAGGATGGTCTCGATCTCTCGACCTCGTGATCCACCCGCCTCGGCCTCCCAAAGTGCTGGGATTACAGGCTGAGCCACCGCGCCTGGCCGCCTATAAATTTAAGTATATAATGGAGGAAATGTTAGCAATGAAGATCAAAGTAAAATGTTAGCACCTCTGTAGTAATTACGTTGTGAACAGAACAACAAATTGAAGAAATATTCTTCGACTATTTTAAAGCTATTATTCAATTTAGCTAAAATTTGCTCACCTTATTGTTCAAAATGCCACATTTCCATGTAAATATTCCTTGTTTCACTTTTATCTACTTGTTCATTTAAATATATATGTTGGAAAGATACTTGTTCATCATATGCAACCATAGACTGACTACAGATACCAGTATTTTGAAAAAAATTAAGAGAAACATTCTGTGAGAATTAAATCACTATATGCATTTTACAATAAACGTATTGTACATTTTATTTTTATCAATACATATTTTATATTTTTATTTATAAACTATTGATAACACACATATACACATATACACTTTTTAGAGAGTGAGTTTTCAAATATTTACCAGCAATGTAGGAACTTAATTTGAAATTTTCTCCTTCTGATAATCTGTTATAAATTATCCAAACTCTTCCCATGGTCAATACTATGTTTATCTCACTCCTCTGCCTTCGTTTTTAAAAATATATTCTTTTTGTTCTGTTGAGTATCTTGCTAATGTTAGGGTTCTTATTTATTTAGTATAATTTTAGTGCAGTTTTGAAAGCACAAACAGAAATTACAATGTTTGTTTGCAGCTATATTTTACAAAGAGTACTGGAACCAATTTAATTTTCACACAGCTCATTTATTTAGTTATTTGACAGGTATTTATTGAGTACCCAATGCAGACTTGTAAAACACAGAATTGGTCCTCAATAAATTCAAAGTAGAGGAAAAATGATGTATGCAAATTTCTATGATACAAGGTAAAAAAGTGATACATGGGGAATAAAAAATTGTGTCATAATAAACTCAAAGAAGGTAACTTTTATCTAAACCTGGGGTGGGGGTTATTAAATATCTCCTGAAGGATGCTCTAATGTAAAATCTGGATTTGAAAAGATAGGTAGGACTTAGATATGGAGAGAGAAGACCTACAGGTAGAAGACATTATTGCTTGAAGCTAATTAAAAGCAAATAAATATGCAAGTATATCTAATGAAATAAACATTAAATAGTTCAATTTACATCATGAGCGTATCTGCAGGAGAGCTATTAATAAACTGATTTTTGTTCTCTTCTTTCCTTGATGCATGAATGCCATTCCTGGGTTCTTTAAGTTGCATGATTTTTGAGTCTAATAACTAAAATGAATATCCAACAAAATAATCAATCAAAATATTAAATATAGCATTAAGTAATGCAAGGACAGTTTTAATATATGGACCAATGCCTCTCATTACAGAAAAATGAGATTTAGCAGAACTAATGCTAAAATTAGAATCAAAATTCATACTACATTTTTTTCAAAAATGCTGAAATTTGAAGTTTAATAATATGACAAAGTTTTCTGATTTAGAATTGTGGAAATCTACAGCAATGACTATGAAAGTGCATGAATATCTCCTTACCAATCCTGTCCTTGTTTGATTGATACTGAAAAGGTCTGCTAGGACTTCACTGGGCTGCTGTCCTCTTAGTAGCTGCCAGTGGGCCAACTCCTAGGTGAGATTACTATAAACTCTCTAACACTCTGTTAACTAATATTATTGAGATCTGATTCAAGATTGCCCAAATTATGCTAAGCATTGTCTATAACGCCTATTGCTTATTAAGGCTTCAGTATCACTACATCTTAAGAGTAACCCTTTTTTTCTTTTATTGAAAGATTTAAGTTACAGCATAAAAATAATTTAAAAGAGAATCATATATTACTTTTAAAACTAAAACAGTAAGGGGAATTAATATAAAGCTGTGCTTAAAATAAAACTGCAAATAATGACAAAGTGATTAGAATTAATGCCTTAGGCAAGTTATTACAAATGTCACTAGAGAACTGTACTAGGTTTAAAGTCATTTGATTTTACATTTACTTCTTAAAAGCAATGTATTCCCATGTTTATTTTTCATATTTTATTAAAAAGAAATAATCATATTCTGTTCTTATTCAATAAGCTGTAAATCCCACAAGCAAGGTTAAACTAATACAAGATATTCCAATAGAAGAAAGCCCATTATGTCAAGCAGTTTTAAGCATGACTAACAGTGTACTCGAACAATGCCAGTCACACAAAGAAAAGTGAATATATCTAATCATGATTAGGAAATGGTGAAAAGTTTGTATATTTGGCACTATTTAAACAAAGCTCACAATTTTTGCCTTTTTTTTTTCCTCTTTAGAGTTTGTCACTGTATAGACAAAAAATATAAAAATAAATTATAGTTTTAAATATTAGTAGCCATTGCTTATTTTCACTAAGTACCAGATTATATATCTACATTCAAATATTAAACTAATTGCTGTTGAATAATCCTATTGACAACACCTATTATGCATCACAATGTCCTTAAAGAAGCCCTTACATTTCCAAGATTAACAGATCATACCACCAAACATTTACATTTAATTAATTTTAAATAATCTCTTACACCATCTACCTTCAAACTCAGTGTTGTGACAGGATCTAGCAAATGACAAGTGCCCTAAAGTATCAACCATTTGAACTATCCCAAAACAGAACTATAAAGGGTCAGAAAAACAGCAATTTGGTAGGACATAATTTAATGACCTGAATGATAATGTCTATTTCAGTTATATAACACCTTCTGAATACCCACTATGTTTAAAATCCTTTTAAAATGTATTGCTTATGAGGGAGGATATTGTATCCTGGAAAAGCTCAACTATTTTTATTCAAAGAATGTTGGGATTCTTACTAAAATGGCTCTGTTTTTTTTTGGAGGATAGACAAGGAAAATTTAATGAGTATTAATCAGCCACAATATATACATTATCTCAGTTATTTTTACCAGTGTCACCTTCTGGTCATATTCTACATGATTTTCCCCATGAAAAACGAAAGTCTTTCTCCTAAAATCTGAAATAAAACAAGAATGCCCACTTTCAACAATATTATTCGACACAGTACTAGACATCCTTGTCAGGGCAATTAGAAGATAAGCAAATAAAGGGCATCTAAATTGGAAAGGAAAAAGTCAAATTAACTTAGTTTGCACATAATATAATCTTATATTTAGAAAAACCTAAAGACACCACCAAAAAAACTAATTGAACTAATAAAGTCAGTAAAATTGTGTTATACAATATCAACATAAAAAAAATTAGTAGCATTTGTATATGTCAGCAGTGGTTAATCTGGGAAAACAAAACAAAACAAAAAACAAGAAAGTAATCTCAATTACAAGAACTACAAATAAAATACCTAGAAACAAACTTAACCAAAGATGTGAAAGGCATCTATAATGAAAACTACAAAATACTAATGAAGGAAATTGAAGACCATACAAAGAATGAAAGATATTCCATGTTCATGGGGTAGAAGGACCAGTATTTTTCAAATGTCCATATAACCAAAAGCAATATAAGATTCAGTGCAGTTTCCATCAAAATTCTGATGACATTCTTCACAAAAATAGAAAAAAAAATAATTATATGAAACAACAAAAGACCTAGACTAGCCAAAGCCATCCTGAGCAAAAAGAACAAAACTAGAAAGAATCACATTACCTGACTTCAAACTATACTACATAGCTATAGTAATCAAAACAGTATGGTGCTGGCACAAAAAATAGACACATAAACAGAATATACAACCTATAAATTACAGTCAGCTCATTTTTGGCAAAGTGCCAAGAACATACACTGGGGGAAAGGATAGTCTCTTTACTCTAAATAGTTCTAGGAAAATTGGATATCCTTATGCAGAATAATGAAACTAAACCCCTCTACCTCCTTCCATATATAAAAATCAAATCAAAATGGATGAAAGACTTAAATATAAGGCCTCAAAGTATGAAATCACGAGAAAAAAACATCAGGGAAACACTTTAGGATGTAAGTATTGATGAAGATTTGTGTAAAACTTCAAAAGCACAGATAATCAAAGAAAAATGAACAAACAGGATCACATTAAGCTAAAAAGCTTCTGTACAGCAAAGGAAGCCATTAAAAAAGTGATGAAACAATTCACAAAGGGGAGAAAATATTTGCCACTACCTCTTTGACAAGGCATTAATAACCACAATATATAAGGCACTCAAACTATTCAATAGGAAAAACAATCTGATTACATATAGATACAAGATCTGAATAGACATTTCTCAAAATAAGACATAAAAATGGCCAAGAGGTCTATGAAAAACATGCTCAATCTCATTAATAACCAGAGAATCAAAAATCAAAACTATAATGTGAAATCATCTTACTCTTGTTAAAATAGGTTTTATCCAAAAGATAAACAATAACAGATGCTAGTGAGGATGGGGAGAAAGGGTAACCCTTGTATACCATTGGTGGAATATAAATTATTACTAGTATAGTCACTATGGAGAACACTGTGGAGGTTCCTCAAAAACCTAAAACAAGAATTAACATATGATCTAGAAATTCCGACGCTGAGTAAATATCCAAATGAAAGGGACTCAGTATATTAAAGGGATACTTGCACTCCCATGTGTATTGCAGCACTATTCATGATAGTCAAAATATGGAATCAATTTAAGTATCCATTAGTGCATTAAAAATGTGGTAAATATACACAATGAAATATTATTCACCCATAAAAAGGAATGAACTCCTGTAATTTGTAACAATATGGATGAAACTGGAAGACATTATGCTAAATGAAACAAGTCAGGCACAGAAAGGTAAGTATCATATGTTCTCACTCATATGTAGGAGCTAAAAACAAAACTGAATACATGGAGACAGTAGGTAGAATAAATGTTTATCAGAGGCTGGGAAGAGCAGTGGTGAGGCATATATAAAGTGGGAATGGATCATAGATGCAAGAATACCATTAGGGAAAATGCATTATGTCTAGTATTCAATAGCAAAATAAGGTGACTATAGTTGATAATAATGCATGGTATATTTTAAAATAATTAAAAGAGTAGAACTGAAATGTTTGTAATACAAATAAATGATAAATATTTGAGATGAGGTATACCCCAAATACTTTGATTTGATCACTGTACAGTCTATACCCACATTAAAATATCACATATGCCCCAAAATATGTTCAACCATGATGCATTCTTAATAATTAACAATAAGGATTTTAAATGAAGCATAGAAAAACAAATTAATTAAATTATTTTCTCCATGCATTCAGGGAATTATATATATGTTTGATTTCAAATATAATTATTTAGAAAACCATAAAAATATAAAAAAAGATATTTTAATTACAGTTTATGTAGGATAAAATATAGCGTGGTATATATAAACATCATACAGCATAACATAGCCTAATGTAAACATGATATATCTGGGATTGTTAAATATAATTATCTATTAACTGAAATTGTTTAAACCCATATATATATATATATATATATATATATATATATATATATATATATCAATATGTGAAAAGAACACTTAAAATAATTTATTTTTCTGGCACACTAGTAGAAATATGCATTTTATTGTTCAAGTATGGTGCTATCAGTGGGCATCCTACGGAAAATCTAACATTCTCCTAAAGAAATGTTGGGTTTCTATGTTTGATAACACAGCTGAATGTGGGAACAACATTAACAATAAATACTACCCTACTAGCTAAATTACAGTGAGTACTTAATACAATCCAGGGGCTACACTAAATATTGGATCCACACAACTATTCTATGAAGTATTCTTATTAATCAAATTTTATATATTGAGAAATTGAGGCTGAGATGCTAAATAAATTAGCCGAGATCACATAGCAGCCTAGCAATAGAGCCAGAATTTGAATCAAGTCTATTGTAGCCTATAGACTTTGAGTTACTTTTGTCCATGTTGTACTCTCCACAGCTAATACAGGAACAACCACTAAGATGAAACTCTAAAAATATTTTTTCTAGTATTTTAATAATAATTTAAGTAAATTCTCCAAAAGCAAGTAGCCAGAAAAATATAATATTTATCAGCCAGTAAGACTCATACTGTAGAATACAACAGTTTAGAATTTTAGTGCATGTAACACAGCTTCTATATTCTTTAGCATAATTAACATTTAATTGTTTGTACCTCAAATTTAGCAACTACCATATCCATTACTTGTACTTTATGTTGCTTACATTTTTTGACTTGATAGCAAATAAATATTTATTGACTTTACTGAAATCAAAACAGGATTTATTTTATGTTGTTCAAAACAGATAGTCTTTCACTACTGTCTTTTAAAAACAGAAATGTGGTAAATGATTCAGTTAGAACAAAAAATCAGTGTTCTTAAAATTAACTTACTCATTCTTTCCTAAAACATTTGTTGAGCAGCTATGTGCGAAGCACAGTACATGGCAGGAAAAAATAACATTTAATTAAAAACCCTGCCCAGGAAGTACAATTGAAAAAATTGACAGAATAAAAGAAATGCTATAGTAAAACTGTAAAAAATATATGGCAACACAGAGAAGGATGTAACTATCTAGTATGGAAAATTGTTTAGAAACATATGCTTTACTTATTCTCCCTATGGAACAAACAAAATTTAGAAAGTACTATTAATATTAGAAAGAGATTAAGATGAAAGCCAATTTAAAAAGTGTCTTTAATAGATTTGGAATTAAGTTTTTTAGTATTATCATCATCATCATTTTTATTTTTGAGTCAGAATCTTTCTCTGTTGCCCAGCCTGGAGTGTAGTGGTATGACCTTGTTTCATTGTAGCCTCAAACTACTAGGCTCAAGTGTTCCTCCCTCCTGAGCCACCCAAGTAGTTGGGAATGCAAGCGGGAGCCACTGTGCCTGGCAAAATTCCTTATTATTTTGAAACAATATTTGCTTATTAACTTATTCAGAAAACACTGGACACTGACACATTATATGCATAATTATATATATATATATATATATATATATATAGATATATATATATAAACTATAATGTATTTAGCTTAGATGGAAATGTGTTTCCTGACCACATACATTTGACCAATACATTGTTAGTCCAAAACTTATGATCTTTTGAATAAAAAGAGGAGATATTAGATGATAATCTCGTATTTTGAGCCTAGAGGAAATATTATCACCATATCATCTAGAGATTTAATTTTTGAGGCTGGAAGCTAAACTGACCTTGACTTGTTAGTCTCTGTGCTAATCCCATGTTTACGAACTGTGTATTTCCCATCATGTAACCTAGGTCCTTTAAAATAATCTTTAAAAGAGTGTGAAAGAAAAGAATTAAATAAAAGAAATATATTAAAATAAGAAAAACTATAAATTGTGAGCACAAGCAGCAATATGACCCTGAAGAGAGAAAGGTAACTGGTAGAATAATCTTCTGATATTGTGCATGATGATTCAAGTTCAGTAGAGTAACAAATAGTTATACAATTTAAAAATATTAGAGTACTCAGTAGTACTTAAATGTATTTTCAAATTCGTTGGGAGCCTACAACACAACAATTCTGTAGGTAGGTAGGGCTGATTCTACTAAAAAACAATCTCTTAAATTTGACATCCTTGAGACTTGGTATATCACAATCTGACAAACTTTCTGATTTATGGAATTATCTGTGTTCTCTTACGTAAGTAAGGAACCCATCTCAGGCTTGTTTTATGCTCTTAGAATTTATTTTGCTATATATATTTTGTTCTTTACAAGGATGAGATAAAATTGATTACACAATAATTGCCAAAAAAGGAAGAGAAACAAAAAATATCAAGAAACAATTAGCACAACATGAGGTTAATTCTTTAGGCTTATGCTTAAATAAGAAAAGCAATTGAAAGTTACATTTGATGGCTACACTTGACACTCACAAATAGGAGCACTGGAAGAACTCAAACACACTTGGGAATGTCTTGTCAATTACTGTAGTTGGGAAATAATTGCAAGTTCACTTGTGCATGTACATGTGTTTTCAGAAGGGCTTCTAAACTATGACCGTTTATCCCATCAAAATTAGGAGATGAGTGAATATTTTGCTCTTGCTCACATATTTGTATTCTTTGTAGAATGCTTCCACAGACACATACTAAGGTATATTATGGATAACAGTAAACCTGTTGTTTAAAATGGAAAGTATGGGAAACTAAAGACATTTTGTTATTCAGAGCAGGCATTTATAATTACTTAAATTTGTAGAGCAAACATCGATGCATTTAAACACAAGGAGGACTTCTCTGAAGCAATTGTCATAAATTTCAGCCCTAAGATATCTTCCTAATGGCTTTTCTTCTTTACTTTCTATTGTGGAAATCCATGTCCTTGAGTTCAGATATGATACCACAAAGTATCCTCTGTAAATATAAATATCTTTAGAAGAGTCACAAATCAATCCAATAGCCCTAAATGTGAATGAAAATAAAAGCTTGATTTATATGCAGACTCTAATATTGAGAAGGATAACCTATTTAAATGATTGTCTAAAGGAATATGAACGAACTAATGAGAAAAAAATCAAACAACTGGGATACTTCTTGTAGAGGTAAACATGTGTTCAGGTACCCACAAAGTATTCAGAAATGCATGAGGAAGGCATGTAAGAATAAGATATATTATGTAAGACTGCCAATAAGATGACAAATTAAGAGATCTTTTTTTAAGCACCTAGAAAAATGCAGAGTAACCCAGATTATTCCAGAATTGCTGTCCAACATTTCAAAATTGGCTAATATAATTTTTAAAATTTGTGTAGAAGCATCTTATTGAATATACTGAGAGATGTTGTGCCCTTCCTCATGGAATTGTCCATGTCTCATTGACCTCCATATGCACCTTCATCTAGCAAAATATTTGGCCTATGGACTACTTTCAGCAAATCATTTGAGAAATATTCAAATGAATTGACTAACAAAATGCAGTATGTAACTGTGAAGCAGTTATCTGGGATATTTTCTTTTTGTTTGTTTTTGCTGTCTATAATGCATCAATTTCATCATCATAATAATTTAAGTTTAGAATTTTATACAAAGAAATTTTTTGCTTTTTGTAGATGTAGTGAATCAGTGCTTGATGAATAAATATGATATAAAAATATTTCATATTATTTCCTAAAGTTACTAAGAAGACTGTATTACAGTAATATACTAAGAAACTATATTCATCAAAAGATTAAGAAACACATCAAATTAGCTAAATTGATAAGTACTGCATATAACCTGGATATGAATTACATGATTTCCACTACATCCATGTACAAAATAAAATTCATTTGGGTAACTAGAATATCCTAGCAATCTAATCATGAATAATTTCAAAATCATATTAGATACCTGTATTATATTAGAATATACTTCTTGGTGAATAGTTGTACTTTGACAGTTTATAACTTGCTATTATTGGTATAGTTGTCACATTGCTAACATGACCACTTAACAGCCCAAATAAATCAAATTAAAATAAAGAATTAGGTCTTCTACTTAATGTGGTAATCAAAAGAAGCAATAATCTCTCTGGACCTATGATTTCAAATAGAAAGTCCTCTCTTAACTTTGTTTTGTTCATATTTTTGTCAGTTATGCTTTTAAAGTGAGTCATCAAAAGTTCTAGCCAAAGCAATCAGGCAAGAAGAAGAAATAAAGAATATTCAATTAGGAAAAGGGGAAGTCAAATTGTCTCTATTTGCAGATGACATGATTGTATAATAAGAAGACCCCATTGTTTCAGCCCCAAATCTCCTTAAACCAATAAGCAACTTCAGCAAAGTCTCAGGATACAAAATCAATGTGCAGAAATCACAAGCATTTCTATAAACCAATAACAGACAAACAGAGAGCCAAATCATGATCAAACTCCCATTCACAATTTCTACAAAGAGAATAAAATACCTAGGAATACAACTAACAAAGCATGTAAAGGACCTCTTCAAAGAGAACTACAGACCACTGCTCAAGGAAATAAGAGAGGACAAAAACAGATAGAAAAACATTCCATGCTCATGGTTAGGAATAATCAGTATCATGAAAACGGTCACACTGCCCAAAGTAATTTGCAGATTCAACACTATTGCCATCAAGCTACAACTGACCTTCTTCACAGAACTTGAAAAAAACACTTTAAACCTCGTATAGAACCAAAAGAGAGCCCACATAGCCAAGACAATCCTAAGCAAAAAGAACAAACCTGGAGGCATCATGCTACCTGACTTCAAGCTATACTACAAGACTACAGTAATCAAAACAGTATTACTGGTCCCAAAACAGAGATATAGACCAATGGAACAGAACAGAGGTCTTGGAAGCAACATCACACATCTACAACCATCTGATCTTTGACAAACCTGACAAAAACAAGCAATAGGGAAAGGATTCCCTGTTTAATAAATGGTATTAGGAAAACTGCCTAGCATGTGCAGAAAGCTGAAGTTGGACCACTTCCTCACACCTTACACTAAAATAAACTCCAGATCAATTAAAGATTTAAACATAAGACCTAACACCATAAAAACCCTAGAAGAAAACCTAGGCAAAACCATCCAGGACATAGGCATAGGCGAGGACTTCATTACTAAAACACCAAAAGTGATGGCAACAAAAGTCAAAATAGAAAAATGGGATCTAATTAAACTTTAGAGTTTCTGCACAGCAAAAGAAACAATCATTAGAGTGAACGAGAAACCAAAAGAATGGGAAAAAAATACTGCAATCTACACATCTGACAAAGGGCTAATATCCAGAAACTACAAAGTACTAAAACAGATTTACAAGAAAGAAACAAACAAACCCATTCAAAAGTGGGTGAAGGATAGGAATAGACACTTTTTGAAAGAAGACATATATGAGGCAAATAAACATATTAAAAAATGTTCATCATCACTGGTCATTAGAGAAATGCAAATCAAAACCATATAGAGACACCATCTCATGCAAGTTAGAATGGTGATCATTAAAAAATCTGGAGACAACAGATGCTAGAGAGGATGTGGAGAAATAGGAACACTTTTACACTGTTGGTGGGAATGTGAATTAGTTCAACCATTGTGGAAGACCATGTGGTGATTCCTCAGGATCTAGAAATAGAAATTCCATTTGACCCAAGAATCCCATTACTGGGTATATACCCAAGGGACTATAAATCATTCTATTATAGAGACACATGCACACATATGTTCATTGTGGCACTGTTTACAATAGCAAAGACCTGGAACCAACCCAAATGTCCATCACTGATAGACTGGACAAAGAAAATGTGGCACATATACAACATGGAATACCATACAGCCATAAAAACTATGAGTTCGTGTCCTTTTTAGGGACATGGATCAAAGTGGAAACCATCATCTCAGCAAACTGACACAAAACAGAAAACCAAACGCCACATGTTCTCACCCATAGGTGGGTGTTGAACAATGAGAACACATGGACACAGGGAGGGGGACATCACACACTGGCGTATGTTGGGGGTGAGGGGAGGGGAGGGACAGTGGGGGTAGGGAAGTTTGGGAAGGAATAACACTGGGAGAAATGCTTGATGTAGGTGATGGGGATGGAGACAGCAAACCACCATGGCATGCATGTACCTATGTAACAATCATGCAAGATGTGCATATGTATCCCAGAACTTAAAGTACAATGAGAAAAAAAAGCATCTACCTGATTCAAAACCTATGAATTCCCTCATTTACTGGTCCCTTAGGTAAATGGCTTATTTCATGTCTTAATATAAAGCTATTTTATTTAGCCCTTTGTCTGATTTATTCCTATGCCAAGTTTCAATAATTTACTGATTTATTCTTATGCCAAGTTTCAATAATTTACTACAGTCAACTTTTACAAAATGTAAAATGTCTTTTATTTTGGAACTTGTGTTTCAGTCTTATGTCTCATTCATCTTGATAAAAACTAGCGATATGTGTACCAGCACTGATTTCTACTTCATCAGAAATGAGATTGTTGAAGGCTGTAGTTTAGTTCTAATAAGAGCAGCAGGATAAGGATGCTGGGCTAAAAAATAAAACACATGTTTTGCACTGGATTTATCTTTGTATTAGAGCAGATGCTGCAATAGGATGTGCACTACAAAACAGCATTGATCTCCTGCTGAATGCTTGCTTATGAGTTTATGATTCACTCAGAAGTGAGGCTATCCTTCTGCAAAATCTTTTAGCAGTTTTATACATGTATTAAATGATCTTATTACCATCATAAAAGTGGGCTCAATTTATTACTTTTTGGATATTTCATCTTTCATGACACACAAATCTACTAAACTCATACTTTTTTAAAAAAGAATGTGTAATGTTGTGGGTAGATACAATTTGCCCAGATTTCACACCATATCCTCTCTCTAATTCTTACTATGATTTTTTCAAAATACGCTTGCTCCCCTGCTGTCTGCAGGTCTAACTCAGCAGTTCAATATATCAGGAACTTTCCAGACGAATCCCTGAAACTCAATGTTTCCTTCAACCACTCCACACCATCCCTATGCTCTAAAGTCCTTTCTCTTTCAGCATGTTTATTTAGATTTACTGATCACAGCTGAGATAGCCATAATTTGCCTTAAAATTCTCTGAACTAAATTTAAAAATTCAAATATTTTAATAATAATTTGAATTTGACTTGAGAGTTAGCCACGAGAGAAAACAACTAACAACAGGGGATATTTTTGAGCCTGTCATATACATATCCATAAACTTTCAAAAGCAAAACAAGCAAACAAACAATCAAACAAAAAAAAAACCCATTAGTTTTAATATGGCTATCTCAGTGACGTCCCATTAGGCAACATATAATTATTTTCTATTCAGTTATTTTCACTTCAAAGTCAGCCATTGGATATCACTGATCGTCTAGCAGGTGGAAGGGCTAGAATGACAAATACCGCTCTAGCATCATGTGATCCCCCTCGACAAACCATGTGAAAAATCGATACAATTCTAATAACAATATTCACATTCTATTGGAGAAAATATTTCAATGACTCTTAAGGCACAAAAAAGATAGACTGAGCAAATTTTAAATTAAACTCTACTTTCATATTCTGTTCTTAATATTTAAACAGACAACACATTAAATGGCTGAGCTATACTACATGACAGAAATTAATTAAAACATGAACAAACAAATTTGTTACATGCCTATATTTTCTAAATTAGTGAGTACATAACAATATTACAACTTTATGCCTCTTGCAGGTGCCACAATCACTACCATCTATTATTTATTTCTTTCCATGACTCAGCCAAGAATCCTACATGTAACAACCTCATAAGTTTCTGGAAGTCTTTCTCATTCATTAAAGAAGAGTTACGACTTGTAGCACATCTACCATGGGTGAAGGCCTCATTAGGCATTTTAGGAGTAATGTGTCCAGGTCTCCCAACAATTTTGCAAAGTATTATATTTGTCACCATTCTTAGAATAAAAATAATCTAACATTCAAAGATGTTAAATGACTTAAAATTTTTTTAATAAACAATAAGTGATAGTATCAGGATTCTACCCAGTTCTGTCCAATTCCAAAGTCTGGACATTTTCCCCTCTGGATGTGGCCTTTCCCCCAAAGCTTATCTTAAATGCAGTTCCCTCAAAGACTTTCTGTATGTTAGACAACAGTTGGATGGATGTATATTCCTTTATTCACTCCTTCCACAAAGATTTTTATGTCCTTAATATGTTCACATAACTCCAGTGGATGCAAAAGATAATTGGACTTGGTTTCTGCCTCGCTAAGGAATCTAAGCCAAATGAGAGAACACTGAGGATCACCTGCAGTGGTGTTGAGAAGAAGGGAAAACTTCACAGGAGGGCTGATATGTCAAGTGGGACTTATAAAGTAATGTATTTACAGGTACAATTGGCTTAAATACTTAATGTGTAATCTTAGGAAATATTAGCTCCTTATTTTTTTTCAGCTACATTCTACACCCCCTTACTTAAATAATGGCCCTGCTAGTTAAAAGGGCATATTTTTCAGGCATACACACTTTTCAATGCTCCTTTTGTCATACCACTGACACTCTGTCCATGAGGAAAAATAGCCTTAAATATTTTTTACAGGTAGTGTGAAAATTACAGCTAAACACCTTTGTTGATAACACATAACCAAATATAAAATATGCTTTTGAAAGCTCAAATGTAAATAGAAGTCTGTGCAGAAAATACAAAAAGAAAATTGGTATATAGAAAATAAATCTTATTCTATTTGAAGTTATTCTCTGACATTCATGGAGAATAAAATGATACACTTTTAATTCCAAATTGAGAACATTTTCGTAATCACCTACGAATATAGGCAGACCTCTTAGCTACCATTTGATAACTTGTATTTTCAACCATCTTTGCAGCACATGTTTGAAAGGATGTGAAACTAATATTGTATCTCTATGTATGCCCATAGGACTCAAGTACTACCCTTCTCACTCCTTGAGGTTTTCATTACAAGAGTAATTATGTTGACTTAACGTGCAAAATATTGTGTTATTTCCTTTTCAATTATTTAGTATTTTTGGCAGACTACAGCACACGTTACAGATGTGCATACTTCCATGTTTGCTAACAATCCATTTCCAAACATGAGTACATTTTAAAATTATAGTTCACAACAATAGGTAACTAATTTCCCTTAACTACTTTCCCTGCTAGAATTCCGACTAATTAGAATCACTGGTGCTGACTTGAATTTTAATGCTAAAAGATGACTTTAAAAGTTTCATTCTTAATCATACCAAAAAGTTAATTCATGGGTAACAATGTTTAAAGAGAATCATTAATGCAAATTTATTTTAATTATGTTTCTATGTACACTTAATGTCATACTTTAATCACTGTTGTCCCCTCACCACATGCCAAGGAGAGGTAACAGTATGGTGTGTAAGTCTTAGAGTAAATAAGATGCCAATAGAAAATGATCCAGAAGAAACATGTATTAATATATAAAAGGCCAGTTACTTTTTGTTCTATGTTTACAGCTTGATTATGTAGATGTATAAATTAGATATGGAAATATAAGTCTATATATTAATTTAAAATTCCTAAGGCTTTTCAAAGCACAAATTAAACTCAGAACCATTGCTGACAGCCAACTTTGACCCTGTCCTTGTGATCTTGGCAACATAATTTGCACCCTGTAGAAATGAAGATGACTTTTTCCTATGACAAGACTGTGTTCTACACTGGTTAATTAGCACGCAGATGGCAGGGAAGCTGCCCATTTTACCCCCTACTATACAAACTGCACATTTATATGCAGCACATATTGCAAAGTGGAATATTTGCACAAGTCATATGGCAGTAATCAGGTCTTCATTTTAGAAAGTTAAAATAAAAAGGAAGGTAATGATTATGAACTTCAAAGTACAATGCACTCAAATAATTGGACAAGCTTCATTGAGAAAAGATGAGGCACAATTTATTGTGCTGTTCTTATAATTTAATTCTTAATTCTTGGAAAAGACAATACATATGTGGAATTTATCTAAGATACTCATGAATTGGTAGATGATTTCAATATTAGCACTGTTTAAAGGAAAAGTGGAGAAATGCAATATATGCTTGTTTTAGACATACATTTTTAGGGTTTTGTTTGAATATAAATATATGATGATTAACTCACAGCACTTCAAAATCCAGAGGCTTCACTCTGAAGGACAGACAGTGAAGGAAACACAGCAAGGACCCCTTGCCTAGAGAAGTACATTCCCTGCAGTATACTCCATACCCCATATAGATAGGGTTACCCTCAAACTGAAGTATGGCTATGAGAATTTTAAATATTTATGCTGTTATAACAAATATTCCTGAGTTTAAGGAAATGACTATATACACAGTTTCACAAGCTTTCTCCTGAGCTATAGGCTGCCTTAGGCAAGTTAAATAAGGAGGCAGTGAGTGTTCATTGGCAAATTGCTTCATAACTCACTTTATTTCATTGTCATCTGCCTGTGGATAATCAAAGCCTGACAGAGCTGATATAAAACATGCAAAATTTACATCTGCGTTCTTGGTGAAAAAGGTATCTTCTTCACTGATTACTTTTAGCTAATTTTCTGCATACCTTCTAACCTTACTTATATTTTTTTACATTTCTTAAAAGAGGATTTTAGAATGTCAAACAATATTTATATGCTCATCTTGAAAGTTCATTAGTTCAAGACTATACTTTTTCTCAATGACATATTTGTTTTGTTTCTCCAAGTTTAGGCTGAGTCTTCACTACTATTAAGAAATACATGTTGTTGCACTGTGCTTACATAAGGGCTTGGCAGTTCAGTTAAAATAACACTTTGTCTTGATTATATTCAAAGCATCAAGTTAATTTTTAGGTTATCTATTTTCTAGTTATCACAATCAAAATGATACATACAGATTGTGATACCCCATACTGTAAAATTTTACACAATGTGGTCTTTAAATAATTCAGAAATCAAATTCTTTATGTAGAAATTGCATATTCATATTTTCCCCCTACATTTATTTTTTGATCTAATAAGACCAGATCTTTCTGTATTTTTTCCAGACAGTCTTTTGGGACTGACTATATCTTTATGCTTCCCTGGCAATGACACTTTTCACTTTGAATATGTCAAACAGAGAAAGGAAGCATCACATAATTTAGGAGTGAGAATGAACGTGAGCCCTGAGCACTGGTCATCCTTGAAGCTAGAAAACTTAATGTGCATTCCAGACGAGAAATCTACTGCAGAGGGCAAGGACATGGGACTGCAGCCAGATCTTACATTCACCTTTCACGATTCTTTAAAAGATTACACTGTAACAATTCATTTAGAAGGAAACTTACCACTAATATGATGGATTTTTCTTTCCCTTCCTTCTTAAAAGTCTTTTATAAAAGACCAGAATACTTATATCCAGACACGTTTTAGGAGATATATTATCACTGCCTGTGTTTGTGCAAAGCAAAATCCTGTCATCTAACTAAAATTTTCAAAGGAGATACTGAAAAGTAGATCTAAAAATAGCATATTGGTGAAATAAATTGTGGGACACATCACTTTGATATTATAAAGGAATGTTGCTACAAATATAAGTAAAAAAGTAGATTATAAAATAATACAGAGAGGGGGATTTCCACCTCCACTTAGGATGTCGAAAGACGCAAAATGTCCCACACAAGCAAACAATAAAAATAGGCCAGATAACCTACAAAATAACTTTTCTGGAATCCACTGGAAAGTTATAGTCATAATGCAACCAAATGACCTGAATTCCAAAGAGAGGCGAGTCCCTACAAGGAGATACAGGACACACAAACTGTCCCAACTGCCAAAGAGCATGGACCCCCATAAAGATTCCAGTAGGGAGAGTAGGCAGGCAGAAGGGAATGAGCAGCTGTGGGGTACACACACAAAATACTGTACCATTCCTTGGACTCTTCTCTCATGCAAAGCAAAAGATCTTAAGCCACGGAAGAGAAGCACTAAAGATATACCATGGCTGAGGAAAGGAAAGAAAAGGAAAAAACTCAGAAATTTACTGTGATTATAAGAAAGGTGGGAAACAGCCTTGGACCTGCCATCCTATACTCATTCAAAACTTCCTAACAATGGGGAAGAACAGAAACTGGGATCAAGATCTACAACAGATACAAGGCAGAGAGTTTAACTGCCAAGCAGAAGAGTGGAAGGCACACTGGGAATTCTGCCCCCAGAGCCCAGGGTCCAAGGCTTCCCCAGAACTATGGCTGGGCCAGAACAACAGAGAACTGCTAGCCCTAAACATGGGCTCAGCATGAAGTACTAAGCAACTGCCGTCTACTGCTGGAAAAGTACATGAGCACCAACTGTTCTCCCCTCTGTGGCACATACCTTGAGGAATGGCTAAAAGGAGGGCAGAGGATTAATGCTAAGAAAACTCTCCATCATCCTAGCCTTCACATGGCACATGGCAAAGAGAGCCCATATCTAGAGTTATTGGAGTTATGGGCAAATATAGCCCACATCTAGAGTTATTCAAACTTGTAACATACTACCAGTACATACAACAGTGAAAAAACCCAAACTTAGTCAATTTCCTATCAGAGTGACTGAATCCCCCTAAACTAGTGACCTGGCAGATTTTGGAAGCTGGCCATCATCAGATGTAAATACCTCAGTTGGTACTGAGTTTCTGGAGCCATATAATAATGGAAGGCTATCAGTCATAGAGAGTAAGGAAGCAATCATAAATGCGACAAAATAGTGTATCTCAAAAGCATTATACTAAATGAAAAAAAAAACAAAAGGCATACATACACAGGTTACATTCTGAAAGAAGAAAACTGACCAGTGGTGTTCTAGGGTAGTAAGTGAGGAGATTGATTACCAAAGGGCATGAAAGACCTTCTTGGGGCAATGGTAAGATTTTTACAGTCCTGACTGCAGTGATGTTTATACTCCTGTATTCACTGTCAAAATGAATAAAATACTACATATAAAAGGCTGAATTTTGCCATATAAAATAATGTCATAAATTTGATTTTAAAAGCAAATATGTATAAAGAGCAGGATTTCCACTTCTTCTTAGGATATAGAAAGTTTCTGTTAGTGTCCTAGCCAACTTAAAACATGAAAATAGACCAAATAATCTATAAAATGATAACTTCTCTTGACTTCATTGGAAAGTTGTAGTCAGAATACAACCAAATAACCTGAATTCCAAAGAGAAGGGGACTCCTCCAAGGAGACACAAACTGTATTGACTGTTGAAGAACACAAAGCCATATAAGGCTGGCAGAGTGGAAGGTGGGAGGAAGACAGAGCTAGAGAGAGGCCAGAGAAGGAGAGGGGGAAGAAAGATTAGAAACAAATACAGTAACATTTATGAACTGGGGATAAAACAGTTATGAATTTAGCATAGAGAAAAATAAATGCAGTATATTAAAATAAAAGATGAAATTAGAAGACAAAAACATTATTTTCTATATTTTAAATGTATTTAAAGAAAATATATATATAAAGAAAATTTTAAAGAACATTGACTATGATACCAATAAGCATACTATTCCATCTCCTTGCCTTTCCTCATTTTTTATTTTTAATTTCATTTCATAACAATTTCTCCATGGAAAATTTAATAGTTCTATGATCTCAAAAAGCTGTGATGGATCTATGAGCTATTGAGTTTATAAGTTAACTGCTCCTTTGTTAAATAAATTTAAATGGCTATCATTTTATTGTTGTTGCTGTGTTTTTAAATATTCATCTCCCATTTCCTTCAATCCTATCCATCATTTTTGGCTACTATCCCAGTGTTGCCTCAAGGACCTACTCCCTTTCTTTTCATAGAATTCACAGCTTCTAGTATACTTAGGAAACACTGATATTAGCCCTATTTTCTCTAATATATAAATTTTTAGGAGTTTTTATTAAATATTATAAATTCTTTCAGTCTCTAATTGAAGACATGTAAATATCTACCACTAAAAACAATTACGGGTTTAAGAAACGCTATTACTTTCCAACAAATTAATGATTATTCCTCATTATCTGATTTGAGATTCCAGTCTTATTATTTTCAAATATTTTGAATTACTAGCTCATTCAACAGTCATCATTGACTATTTAAAACAAAGCACTGTCTTAAAAGTAGATAGTTATCTAGGTAAGTATAACTCAAAACACAATACTTCTTTTGTGTATGTTTGCCAAATGTTAATGGTTGTATGACAATAACAAAGCATATACACTGACCACTTTCAGGTGGCATGTACTGAGCTTATTCCTGACAATGACTCTGCAGACAAGAAGAGTTCTACTATATTCCCCATCTTTTACATGTGGAAACTGATGTGTACAGGAATTTTAAAATTTGCCAAAGTAACTCATAAATTACAGTCATGATTTAAACAGATTTGGTTTTACTTTTGAGCCTGAGAATTCAACTGTCATGTTCTAAAGCCTATTAACACCAAAACGGGTTTCAGTTTGTACGTTTATATACCCAATCTTTGCATCTTGGATATACAATTTTATTATTTGCTTTCCACTAACACTCTTAAACATTGTTTTTCATAATTTTAAAGATTTTCACTGTCCAACTTTGCAATGAATTTAGTTTTACATTTTGATCTTAACTATACTTGCAAATGTAACTGAACTATTTGTATTGAAGATATTTTTATCATGGTGATTTTAATTTATTTTATAAAAGTTTATTCACACTTGCTTTCATTTTCAAGCCAACTGAGCTAAAATTTGTGGCTTTTTCCTAATAAAGATTAATTAGGCCAAACCTCCTTGTCATGAGATACAGGAAAGCATAAGAACATATTCAAGAATTCCTAGTTTTATTAGGTAAAAGTATTAAGAAAGGTGTTACCTGTATCATCAGAGAAAGAAAAAGCCATTTAAAGTTATTTAACAAAGGAGCAGTTAACTTATAAACTCAATAGCTCATAGATCCATCACAGCTTTTTGAGATCATGGAACTATTAACTTCTCCATAGAGAAATTGTTATGAAATGAAATTAAAAATAAAAAATGAGGAAAGGCAAGGAGATGGTGCTTTATCCAAAGTTTCTCATTTGTATCAGTGATTTCACTGGCTTTGGACAAATCTCTCAACTCTTTGGAATTCAGTTTACTCATACCCAAAGGAGAAGGTTTCAGTATTCCTTTCAAAAAATATATATTCGAATGTGCAGTTAGTAAATCAAATGTCTAGCAAGTTAGTATGTGCAGAAAGCCATAGCTTTCTGGCAAGAGACTGAATAGCAGGGGAAAGTTAGCTAACACTGAATTTATTTCTTACCGTGAAGAAATCCAAATTCGAATCCACTTCATTGAGTTCACCAGTTTTAAGAAAATAATGTAAGTTGTTCTGTTTAAACCTGACAAAGTTATTTTTAAAATAAATAGAGTCTATGGAAATTGATCCAGTTTTAATGAGATCTCACAACTAATGTGGAACTGATTTGCTCTCAGGTCATGGAATATGGAGCACATTATTTGTAGAGACTAATTTATCTTTAAAAATTTCCTTGACAATAAAAATGGTTATTCAAAGGAATATAATAAGTATAAAAACATTTATTATGATTTAACATTAATTAAAAAATTAATGTTTAACATTTCAGAAGAAAACATGAAAAATAAAAAATATATTTTATATTCTTTGTATCTTAAAATTTTAAAAATGCTCAATAACATAGGGCAAACAATAAGAAACTTTCACCTCTTCATTTAAACCTGGTACCAAAGATGCCTCTTGACATGTTCTCAATGTCTTACAGGTATATCTAATTAAATAAGTAGAAAATTAAATCCAATAATTCTTGCTTTTTATCCTTCAGTGCACTCTATTCCAGTCCATGGCATGAGAGCTTACCAGAAATTTCAAAGTAGTTCTTATTATTTCTCTTCCCTTCCATAATGTGTAGTAAAGTAGAAGCCCTCTTGGTTACATTGTGTAAGTTGATTAATACTATGTACGGAAATAAAAAGACAAATATAGTGTTGTGTATTATGGAAATCTCAATAAATACCTAAGCCATTTATGACCTAGAACATAAAAAATCATAAAACGAAATGTGAATAAATATTGATTAACCCGAAAGATGACAGAAATAGGCAAGGGAAGAAAAACATCAGAGGAATGTATGAAAATCAAGTAATGAATGTTAGATTTAATCTAATCCCATCAATTAAATGTTAATGTATCAACACTCCAATTAAAAAATATTGCCAGAGTAGATATGAAAACACAAACATATGCTGTCTCAACAAAAGATGCTCTTTAAATGCACAGAAACAGATAGGTTGAAAGGAAGATAGAAAGAAAACACATAATTTGAAAATGGTAAACACAAGAAAATGGCATGGCTATATTAAATTAAAGTGAAATGCAGGCAAAATATGTTAGGAGATTCATGGCAGTGGTGGGCACTCATGCCATGGACTAGAATAGAGTGCACTGAAGTGGAGAGAGACAGAGAGAGAGAGAGAGAGACAGACAGAGAGACAGAGAGAGATAGAGAGAGAGAGAGAGAGAGAGAGAGAGAGAGAGAGAGAAGCAGAGTCAGGCATGAAGGGGCGAGTAGAGAAGGGATCCCAGGTGGAGCTAGTCCTGGGGCAGTGTCATGCTCCACAAAGTCAGCAGGAGCCAGGGACAGGTACCACTTCTGCCCTTTTAGGAGCAGCTGCAGTGGCCCGGTGGTGGATGCAGACCTGGCTATCTCTGTACTTTCTGGGCCCTTTCTTCCACAGGCTTGGAGGTGTTTTCTCCGGCTGCCTGGCCTCTCCCCACTCTCAGTGCCCACTCTGATCTTGGAGCAAGGTTGGCACTGAGCCTTGGCACTGTCACCACCCAGCTGGGTGTGCACATGCCCGGGGCAGCACTGACATGCCAGCCTTCTGCCTCCTCAGCCCCCTCCAGACTTTGGGCATTGATGAGCCTGGGAGGGGAGGCCAAGGGGGAGGTGAAGGCTGCTCAGCATTGACCTCCTGGCACCCCTTGGCACAAACAGCCTGGGCACCATGAACAGTTCCGGGAGGCAGAATGGCTTCAGGGTGGGGGGCAGTGGCTGAGCCTGAGGGCTGGGCTGCCGGTTTTGCTGACCAGAGTGACAAATTCTGGTGCTTTTTCTGGGCCTGCCCATGGCCACCCATGGAACAATTGGAGTGCACTTCCTCCCCTCTGAGACTCATAAAAACCCTGGACTCATTCAGACTAAGAGACAATGGGACAATCTGCCTGCAGAGAGTATCTATCCACTCCAGGGTCTTCTCTCTGCTGAGGGCTGAACATAAGACGGCGCAGTCAGCTATGGAGAGGAGCTACTCACTCCAGGGTCTCCTCCCTACAAGGAGCTGAAGACTCAGTAGAGTGATCTGCCTGCAGAGAAGAGCTACCTACTCTAGGGTCTCCTCTTTGCTAGGAACTGAACACTTTTCAGGACACCCTGGCTGCAGAAAGGAGATACCCACTGTAGGTGTCCTCTGAGCTGTTCTATCGCTCACTGAAGCTCCTCTTCTCCTTATGCACACTCCACTTGTCTGCATACCTCATTCTTCCTGGTCACAGGACAAGAACTCAGCACCTACCGAAAGGCAGGGCTAAAAGAGTTGTAACACAAACAAGGCTGAAACATGTCCCTTGCTTACCAAGTTGTAGGCGACAAGTAGAGAAGAGCTGTGACATATGAGCTTCCAGAGCCAGGGCTGGGACACCCTCCTTAGGGCTCTGAGGTTCCTGGTATCTTCAAGCTTCTGGGCACCACCATATTCCCTGGCGTCTGCCGCAGAAGCTACTTATGGTATGCCTGGTCCAGTTGCAGACTTCCAGGGAGCTAGCACTCATGTTGGTGCCTGAAGCTGCCTGACCTGCTGCAGCCAGCGTGCCTGGCTATATGCAGTGGCCAGACCCCATGCTCACTCCCTCACACACCCCTCACTGATTTACTGGTCCTTGGCAGGCATAGGATCCAGGCTGGCTATGTGAGCTGGGCCCTTCCTGCCAGGCCAAATGGGCCCAATGGGCCCTCACAAAAATCAGGCACAAGTACCACTGGCCACAGGTTTCCAGCCAGAAAAGCAACACCTGAAGGATGCCATAACCTAATCTAGAAGACATAACAGTTCTAAATGTGTATTCACCTAATAACAGAGCTTCAATCTGCATCATTAAAACTGATAGGACAAGTAGAGAAATAGACAACACCACAATTAGTGAGATTAAAATCCTCCCTCAGAACATGTAAACAAAAAAATCAGTAAGGATTTAGTAGATCTAAACAACTCTGTTGATCACCTTGACCTAATTAACTTTTATTGAACACTACATGTAACAAGAGAAGAATGTATATTCTTCTCAAGTGTACAGAGAATATTCACCAAAACACACCATATGCCTGGTCATAAAATAATTAGCAAAAAACTTCAAAAGATTGATATCATTTTTTCTTTTTTTGAAACAGTCTCACTCTGTCATCCACACTGGAATGCAGTGGCAGGATCGTGGCTCACTGCAACCTCCACCTCCAGCCTTCAAACAATTCGCTTGCCTCAGCCTCCCTCCCGAGTAGCAGGGATTATAGGCATATGCAATCACACACAGCTAATTTTTGTATTTTTAGTAGAGACAGGGTTTTGCTATGTTGGCCAGGCTGGTCTCAAACTCCTGACCTCAGGTGATCTGCCCACCTTGGTCTCCCAAAGTACAGGGATTACTGGCATGAGCCATTGTACCCAGCCAAAGATTGATATCTTACACGATATGTTCTTTGATCCAAACAATTTAATTTAGACATCATTACCAGTATTTAGAAAACCATCATATTATTTATAAATAATATACTGCTAAATAATCTATATCAAAGAAATAATCATAATGAGAAAGGAGAAACTCTTTTAAATGAAATGATAACAAAAACACACATATCAACAATAGTGGGACACTATAAACACAGTGCTTAGAGGGACCTTTATGGCTGTTTATGTCCATGTCAGAAAAGGCAAAAAAATTTAAAGCAATGACCTAATTTTATACTAAAGATAGAAAACTAAAGAAGAGCAATATAGTCCAGAGTTAGTGGACAGAAATAAATGATTCAACAGCAGAAATATAAAATAAAAACCAGTCAAATCATAGGAAAAAATCAAAGCAAAAGTACAGTCTTCCAAAATATTACTAAATTGGATAAACTCCTAAGAAGACTAAGAAAAAAGTTAAAAAAATACAATATCAAAAGAAATTTTGGAATACCACTTAATATCTTACAGATATGAAAAGGATACGATGATATTACCAACAACTTTAGGCCAATAAATTTGATAACTCAGATAAAATGAAGGATTATAAAATGGAAAATAATATGGTCATCTTGATAGATATTGAAGAAATGTTTGATAAAATTCAAAACCATGAATGAAAAAATTTTCCGTGAACTAGGAATGCATAGGTATGACACACTTCAACTTTGTAAAGCCACCTGGAAAACCAAGGACTAACCTTATACTTAATGATAAAAGGATGAATGCATTTCTGGGATCCAAACACAGATACCTGCTCTCGACATATCTATTTACATTGTAGTGGAAATCCTAGCTGCCAGAGTGGTAAGAAAAATAAGCAAAAAGCATAAATATTGAAAATGAAGACATACAACTCACTACCGTGAGGTGACTAAATCATCTCTATAAAGTCTAAGGACTAAAAGAATAACAAGTAGAATTCATCAATAAAATGACAAGGTTTCAGAATATGTGGCTAATATGCAGAAAAATCGTTATATTTCTATAAACTGGCAATATAACCTTTTAAAATTAATATTTATCCTAGCAGCAAAACCATAATTATGAATACACTCAAAAACTAAAATATGCACTAGACCTGTGCACCGAAACTATAAAGCATTGCTGATAGAAATGTTGAAAAGACATAAATAAATAAGATTTGTACCACATTTATGGACTGGAAGATTATATTTGGATCTATATATTTTGTACAATTCCAATTAGAAATTCTACAAACATTTTTGTAAATCAATAAGCTGATTCACTTAGAGAAGTATAACTATTTTGTATGATACTGTAATGTTGGTTACATGTTATTTTACATTTGTCAAAGGCAACAGAACATACAACACCAAGAGTGAACCCTCACATAAACCATGGACTTTGAGTGATGGTGCTTCAATGTCAGCTCATCAATTGTAGTAGATAAACCACTCTGTTGTAGAATGTTGTTGGTGGGGGAGGATGTTACAGAGAGGGGAATAGCGTATATGGGAAATCTCTGTGCCTTCTTCTCACTTTTTTTCTATGAACCTAAAACTGCTCTAAAAAAAAATAGAGTCTATTTTATAAAGAATTTAAAAAATAGACCACATATTATCTAACAAAGAGTGGGGTGGAGCTGGCAGGGTAGGAGGTGGCAGAAATGAACTGTCTATTAATGTCTTAATCTTACATGTAATTTTCCTTGTCTAACACCCTGTCATCTTAAAAGATGGATATTTTCTGGTTGAATTTTACACTGAATCACTTACTACTGTATATGCTTATTAACAATCTGCGTATATGCTTATTAAGAATTTGCAACTCCAACAAAACTTTGCACTACTAAAGATATTTAATGCAAGAGAAAAATTTTAAATGCCAATTACAGAGCCACTGTAAAAGAACATATTCTTCTAACAAATGTCTTCATAAAAGAATCTGCCAGACTAGTTACTATCTGACAAAAATTGCAGCATGTTCTAAATAGCTACCTAATATGTCTCCAGAAGACTGAGAAATTGAGTCAATCATTCAAATCTTTTGTCTACATGATGCCAAAGTTGGAATTCCTCACTTTTCATTTGAATGGTTAAAATCATTTAAGGTAATTGCTAACATTTGCACTATGTTTTATAATTTACGAAGTGGTTTAGGTAATCATCTTATTTGAACTTCAGGATAACTCTGTAATATCTAATAATTAAACCCACTTTACAAGTGAAGAAAGCAAGGCTTGGAAAGAATAAGTGGGTCTGGCAATTCCAAGGTAACATCAGTGGTGGCCTCTGTGAATAAAGGGCCACCATAGGTGTAACCTACAGTAAACCTATGGGCCAAAGTCTGAATTGTTTATTACGTCCACCAAAGACTCACTTTCATGTGTTTGTAGCCATGTGCAGGTAGTTTTGGAACAAGAAGGCAATAGTCAAAACATTTCATATAATTGCTGCTTTTAGGAAATCTGCCCTCTGATCTTCATTGTTTTCAGTAAAAGGAAAAATTTCCAAAAGATAATACAGACATCAAAGTACCAGGTATCTATAAAATGAAGGCTCATTGTGTTCCTGACATTCTGTTTTTCTATGTCTAGGTCGGGAAAACAATGATGAAAAGCTTTTTTCCTTCTGTGTGTGCAACATGTAAAAAGGCAGTCATTACCACCAAGGAGGAAAGATATGCTTGTTTCTGGCATTGTGCCATTATTAATTTGTCCCAGGTTATTTTTGCACCAAGTGTTTTGTAGTTTTTGGTTTTTGGGTTTTTTGTTTTGTTTTGTTTTGTTTTTCTGCTTTTTTTTTTTTTTTTTTGAGACAGAGTCTCACTCTGTCACCCAGGCTGGAGTGCAATGGTGTGATCTCTGCTCACGGCAACCTCTGCCTACTGTTTCAGGAGATTCTCCTGCCTCAGCCTCCCAAGTAGCTGGGACTACAGGCACCCGCCATTACACCCAGCTAAATTTTTTGTATTTTTAGTAGAGATGGGGTTTCACCATGTTAGCCAGAATGGTCTCGAACTCCTCACCTCGTGATCCCACCCACCTTAGCCTCCCAAAATGTTGAGATTACAGGCATGAGCCACCATGCCTGGCCTGCGTTTTATTTTTTAATGTGGATAACCACATCACACAGTTAGCAGTTTTTTTGTAATACTAACAATCTAACAGAATCTTAGTCCAATAAAGCATTTCATTTCCATGGGTTTCTTTTTTAAATAATATTTTAAATTGTGCTGGTTAAGAGCTCAATGCCTTTAAAGGCCATTCTAATTTTTCACAACAAAAACATGTCACATGTATTCGTGATTTATTATATTCATCTGAATAATCTCATGGTTTGTTGCTTGGGTTATTTCTGACAGCAAGAAATATAATACATTTTTTCCTTCATGTGAGCACTTTAATGCAAAAAAAAAATTCTAGGTGTGTATGATTTCAGTAGGCAATAAAAATGATGATATGGCTGTCATTTAAATCAGTGATGTATTAGAAAATTTGGTGTTTAGCTAAAATGTTTCTCCAAATTATTATAAATTCTTCAGTGACGATTATTTTTCAAATTTTCTCAGAACTCTTTGTAAGCAGCTATGTTTCCCTTAATCAAGCTGTTCTGAGGAATCAGAAAAAAAGCTTAAAAGACTTTCTATAACTATTACATATTTAATTATATTGAACATGGTATTAAAGTACGGATTTTGTTGACTTTGAGAGCACCATTAAAAGGCTGAAACACAGCTATAAATTCTATCAAACTATTGACCAATAGGCTCAACAGCATATCAGAGGTTTGTGGAATACTCTGCATTGATGATCTTTTGACATGTTAACTTGGCTAGGCCCAGTTATTCAATCAAACACCAAACTAGGCGTTACCATGAAGGTATTCTGTAGATGTGATTAAAGTCCATAAGCAGTTAACTTTGAGTAAAAGAGATTATTTTACATAATCTGGATGAGCTTAATTTAATCAATTGAAAGGCAAGGCTGATACCTCTTTCAGAAATTCTCGCAGTGGATAGCAGCTTCAGCCAGTGCCTGAGAGTTCAAGTTTGCCCCTTCTGATAGCCCGCCCTGTAGATTTCAAACTTGCCCAGCTAGTCCACCTAATAAGATAAGCCAATTGTTTGCAACCAATCTCTTCATATATATTTTCTACTGAATTTACTTCTCTGATTAACCCATTATACAAGAAGATTCACAGGACCAAATTCAGGCAAAGTGTAGAATCATTGGGTTTAATTTTTTTTTCCCCTGGGCTCTAGAACTGTGGGGCATTTTGATCTTCTGAAATGCTTACACATTATTTGTATGCTACTTCAAGTAATGTGGAACAATAATGATAATGAATCTATAGTGGGAAGACAAGGAAAGCAATGACCATCTATTATCTTCCATGACACAGTAGACAGGCAAGTATATACAATTTCTTTTTGAGAGTGTTTCAGATCAAACAGTGTGATTCTTATGGAATAACATCTTGATTAAAAAGAGGAAATAAACAATCTAGAAAATAGTTAAAGATGTGTGGATAGTCCTTGACAGAGCAAGAATTCAAAGCAGCTTAGTAAAAGGAGGGTCAAGAGGAAAAAGATGGTATGGGCAGAGGAAAACTGAACTTGAAAATAGAGTTGTGTGGACATAAGTGACTTCTGACGCATGTACTATGATTGTGGTTTAAAACGATAAGAGGCAGGCAATGGGACAGTAGATAGAGAAATGGAACGAAGTGCTTTGAAATGAAAAAAAGCATGTTTATCAAAAAGTCATCAAACTTGAGTTAGGAATGCTGTAAACATGCAGTTTCTTGTGCCCTGCCTTCAGAAATTCCACTTCAATGTGCCTGGAGTAAGGCCCAGTATGTTTTTAGAAACATACTTTTTGGTCTTATCCTAAACTGCCCTGTCTACCCATTTGGACTATGGGTGGCTACAACAAACAAAAGAGCTATAGAGTGAAGAAAGCCCTAAATGATGTGACATTAAGGTTTTACCTATCCATACATTTAAAATAGCATGACATTTGAGAGTCAGAATAAAAAGAGCACAGTTTCAAATCATGTTGTTTTTTCTGAACTATCTTTGAATGACTAGTAGGCTTAAAGTCAAATGAAATGCCAAGGTAAGTGAGGTTATGAAGTCATCTCTAATCCATCCATATCAGGTTAGTGAGCATTATCAGAAGTATTAGGTAAAGCTAGGGATATATTAAGAAAAATATTAAGGATTCCACTGAACCAAGAAAACATGAAACAAAAAAAAAATAAATCCTTAAAATTTTAACAGTCATCTCTGTTGTAACAAAGCTATGTGGAAAGGTATATAATAGATAAATTCCCCATACAGCTCTGAAAAAGCATTACGCCACAGCGATACAGAGTTTAGTTTAAGTAACAATTTTAAAAAAGTTATCCATACTTTTCTTGTCAGAAAAAAATATTTTTTAATGTATCCTAGAAGAATTATAAAAATCAGTCCCAATAATAAAGTATTTAACAGAATAGGCTGGGCAATGGTGGCTCATGCCCATAATCTCAGCACTTTGGGAGGCAGAGGTGGGTGGATCACCTGAAGTAAGAGTTCAAGACCAGCCTGACCAACATGGAGAAACTCCATCTCTACTAAAAATACAAAATCAGCCAGGCTTGGTCCCAGCTCCTCAGGAGTCAGAGGCAGGAGAATTGCTTGTACCCAAAAGGCAGATGTGGCAGTGAGACAAGATCGCACCATTGCCCTCTAGCCTGGGCAACAAGAACAAAACTCCATCTCAATTAAAAAAATATATAACAGAACAATTCTGAAATGCATAGCAACTGACTTGGTGGCTCTAATGCTTATATATTTTATATTGTTTCCACAGACAGGTAAACATTTCTTAAAGTCTCCTTGTACTTTTTAGCTAATTTAAAATGAATACATGGAAATTTTCCACAGCAGTAATATTAATTTAATACTAAATAGTGTTTGGCATGGTAAGTTGAAAGCAGTAATACTGGTTAGGGTAGAAAACACATATATATACTGGTATCTGATAGATTTCCTAGACACAGGTGCATACTTCCAAATGCTTAATTTGATTGGCAAGGACCGTCATATACCTTAACAATTTCATCCAATTTGCCTAAGGGTCATAAGCTCCCTCATAGTTCCCTCGCCCTCCTTCATTGTGTCTCCAGATATTCTCTCAAGGTTCACTATAGAATACTTTCCAGTTTCTCTTCTTAAAGATGGGGCTCACTTTGTTGCTTAGGCTGGAGTGCAGTTACATAATCACAGTTCATTGCACCTGGCACTCCTGCGCTCAGCTGATCCTCCCACTTCAGCCTCCCCAGTAGCTAGGATTACCAGCATACACCACCATGCCCAGCTATTTCTTTTCTTTTCTTTATTTATATTTTTTTTATTTTATGTAGAGACAGGGTCTTGCTATGTTGCCTAGACTAGTCTCTAACTCCTGGCCTCAAGTAATCCTTCTAACTTAACCTCCCAAAGTACTGGAATTACAGGTAGGAGTCCCCAGTTTTCTTTTTCTGAGCTTCTATTGTATCTATTTTGGTACAATAATAACAATCAAATGCTTTATACAATAATATACTAAGTTTTATTTTTGTCTTTTAACAGAATTATAATCAAATGGGAAATAGCCATTTGCAGTTTCATGTTTCCCCTAAATTATTTGATGTTGGTATTATTTCTGTATCCTATCTAAAACTGTCATACCAAGAACTTCCGTAACCTAATTCCAGAAAGGAGAGTTAATAAACAAACAGATTAATTTAACCATAAAAAGAAGAAGCTGTAAAACTGGGCTATCATTAAGAGCTTTCACTTATTGTGAATAAATAAAAAGTATATTTGTACACAAAAAATGCTAGTTCATGAGGTATTTGAAGAGAGAGGACTTTTACATTCTTGAATTTTCTGGAATAACTTCAAAGGAATTGCTTTTATTAAATAATCTTCCATATTAGACATTTCTGATTTGCTATAACAGCAATTAGTGCAGAAAAAGTAAGACACTAGACACTATATTTTATTGTTCATTATAAGTTCATCTTTCTTTGACCATACAAGACAATCTTTGTACTAGCATTTATTTTCAGAGTTTGATGGGAGACGGTTTTCTGTTAAAGTCCCTAGTGCTTTGCAGCTGACACACACAGTACTTCTGTGACTTCTATAATTTGTAGAATTCACCAAAGAATCAGAACTCATGATTTTAAGCTGCATTAGGTGAAAACTGAAAAAGTTTTGTTTTTAATATAGTTATAATGAAAGGAATAAGTTACTTGTACAAAACTACTATATGATAATGATATATCTGAGAGTTTCAGAATATAAAGGAGTCCAGTTCAAGTTGAAGACATTAAATACAGTAGGATTTTCATGGCTTTCATTGTCAAAAGTTAAAGTACTCAGAAATAGTACAAACATTGATATGTTTTACATTTAAGTCATTATAATGGAAGCTAATGAACATAGAGTAAATGATGCATTTCAAGATAGGAAAAGCAGTATGTCATAAACTCTGATATGAAGAAAATGTTTCCATTTGTTCTTCCAGCCAATGATAGAAATAGATGTATACTGTATAATAATTAATTCAATTTTCTAATTAATTCCTTTGTCCCCAGTTTACTGTTCCTTCCATTAAAATCCATGGTTAACAGTTGCTTAAAAAATGCAAGAAAATCATGTAAGTCTATAGTTACCAAGAATTTAGTTTAGGTTTGCCCATTCCCTTTGATTTTGGGGCTAAATATATTTTGTTGATCTCGGATATTTTGCATAATTAGGAGAACACCTCTTTAGTATTGAAAATTAAAGTACAGACTGGAATAAGTTGTTTCTTCCCCCAGAATTAAATAAATCAACTATTAAAATGAGTGATATTAAAGTGAATCCATGAGCATAGTTTTATTACTTCTCTCTGCACTCTGGGAGGGCAATCAGATTACAGATAGTGAGAAACACTCAAGGCTGCACCAAGATACCAGTTGGATATTCTTCACCAAAATATTAAGGGACTCTTGGTGGTGGTGAGTACAGTGCCAGATGACTTATGAGGCCTAGAATGACATAAACATCACAGTGTGTTGCTAGAAGGAGTTAGATAGACTAAAACATAAGGGGGGTGCAGAAATATGAATGTATTACAGAAATTTTTAACACTAAGGGAAATGTAAGGAAACTTGGAAGCCCTGAGATCTTCAAGTTTCCCAGGCAGAGATAACATCTAGTTTGTAGAAAGGCTGGTAGATAGTGAAAAGGAGAGGATGAACACAGAAGATGAAGAGCAAAAAACATTTTGAAGCCAGAATGTTTGGCATATCCCTGAAGTAGCAGTTAAGTTTGATAAGTTAGGTTCCTTTTAAAATTTATAATAAAAGTGTCTTCTTTGCATAATTTGAACATTGAAAGATAAGAGACAATGACTTTTCATCATTCTGTGAGCATCTGGCCATTTCCTACTGTCTGCTGAGCTCTTTCTTTTCTTGTTTTGATGATCTGTCAGGATACACATTAGGCCAAAGTACAAATAAAGTCATTATCAATCTGTATGTGTGCTGGCAGATGTCTCTATTCATCACTATTTCTGTAGTTCTAAATGATAATCAAAAATGCATTTTTAAAAAATATCTTCTGTAACAAAGGTAGCAGTGTAAAATTCCAATCTCAAAAAAGTAACAGGATTTTATAATGAGATTCATGAAATCAGCAAATAAAAAATCTACCGCAGTCTGATATTTTATAGTTACATGGAAAAATTTGCAGGGCATGAGATTTCCTAGATGAAACCCAGAATTTCAATTAATTAGGAGGGGTATAAAATGTACCCTTGAAAACTATCAAAGGTTGTTAAATCAGTAATAGTTTTTGGTGAAAAAAAGAGGTAATGTTTAAGAAAAGGAATTTTTAGAAAAAAATTCCAAGAAATATTAACACAAAAATTACTGATTAGCCATCATTACTAAATATAAATATATATCTTGAGAAAATAATGAGGCTATGGCATTCAGGAAACCTATACTCAAGGATTAAGTTTTCAAATGTAATTAACATGCTCACTACAGAGACTATACTCTTGATAATTTACTCACAGATTGATCATGTTTTTGAAGCTTGTTCAACATAAATTACAATTTACGTTGCTATACTTTTATTAGTAATAGAAATGTAATATAAACAAAATAGGCAAGCACTAAATTAGTAACAACCAACATTATTTATATGCATGTGTAATGCCTATTTACTTCTAAATGTATGCCTTGCTTATAATCACAAGTTGTAATATCTTTATTTTCTACTTCAATTATTCAGCCTTTTTTATGTGAAGACATGCAAATATGGGATCTCTGATTGCTTAACCCCACTGCAATATGAATATTCCTACTTTTACACATCCATAAACAGCTATACTTCTCAAATTACATTACATTTGTTAATTTGTCAAAGTAGACAAAGCTCATGAATAAGCAGCCTAGTGCTAAAATAAAATAATTACTCATCTCACAGAAATATGTCTTTTACATATTTAACATTTTCGTTTCAGTAATATCTAGGCTTCAGGGCTAGTTTTAATACATGACACAATATCTACTAATAACTATGTTTTGAAAACAATAGGAACAGAGAGCATATTTTCAGACTTCCCATCAACTGAATGTTTGCTTATATGTACCTGTCTGATCTACATTTTCCCAGCATTTTAAGTTAGAGCAGTACCTGGCATGGATGCCCAATATCAGTGTTTACTAAATAAAATACACTAACCATCTGGCACCTGAATTATTTTCTCAATCAGGTATATTAGATTCAAGTCAAACATTAATATATGGATATAGATAGGTCTACTCTCAAAATGTTCAAGGTAGTTTATTGGCTTCTTTTCAAACAAAACCACCTGGTACTGAATTGAAATTTCCTAAATGAAAATATAAGTAAAATTTAATTTCATATAAGTCACTTGGATAAGAGCATTAAAAAAGTAATCCAATTCAACAAATTAGTGAGGACCTGCTGTGTTTAAAATGTTTTACTAATAATTTCAAAGAATACAGAATGGAATAAGATGAAGTCCTTGTTTATGGTACAATATAGTAACAATTATGGATTATTCATAGTAACTCATGACTTTTTTAAAAAAAGTTGTAATTGCCAAGCAATTCATTATTATAATGCTTAATTAGTGATATAGTTTGGCTGTATCCCCACCAAAATTTCATCTTGAATTATAGTTCCCATAATTCCCATGTCATGGGAGGGACCCAGTGGGAGGTAACTGGATCATGAGAACAGGTTTTTCTCATGCTGTTCTCATGACAGGGAATGATTCTCATGAGATACAATAGTTTTATAAAGGGGAGTTCCCCTGCACATGCTCTCTTGACTGCTGCCATGTAAGATGTGACTTTGCTCCTCCTTTGCCTTTCACCAGGATTGTGAGGAGGTCTCCCGAGCCATGTGAAACTGTGAAACAATTAAACAACTTTCCTTTATAAATTACCCACTCTTAAGTATGTCTTTATTAGAGAACAGACTAATACAGTAAATTGATACTTGTAGGGTGCAGTGCTGCTGTAAAGATACCTGAAAATGTAAAACTGACTTTGGAACTGAGTAACAGAGGAAGTTGGAGTAGTTTGAAGGGCTCAGAAGAAGACAGTAAAATGTGGGAAAGTTTGGAACTTCCTAGAGACTTGGTGAATGGCTTTGACCAAAATGCTGATAGTATTATGGACAATGAAGTCCAGGCTGAGACAGTCTCAGACGGAGATGAGAAACTTGCTGGGAGCTGGAGCAAAGATCATACTTTCCGTTTTAGCAAAGAGAATGGCAGCATTTTGCCTGTGTCTTAGAGATTTGTAGAAATTTGAACTTCAGAGAAATGATTTAGGGTATCTGGTGGAAGAAATTTCTAAGCAGCAAAGCATTCAAGAGGTGACTTTTGTCCTGTTAAAAGAATTACATTTTATTCTCTCACAGAGATATGGTTTGGAATTAGAACTTATGTTTAAAAGGGAAGCAGAGCATAAAAGTTCAGAAAATTTGCAGCCTGATGATGTGGTAGAAAAGAAAAACCAATTTTCTGAGGAAACACTTAAGCCAGGTGCAGAAATTTGCGAAAGTAATGAGCAGCCAAATGTTAATCACCAAGACAATAAGGAAAATGTCTCCAGGCATGCCATAGGTATTCATAGAAGCCCCTTTCATCACAGGCCCAGAGGCCTAGGAGGAAAAAATAGTTTCTGGGCTAGGACCAGGGTCTTACTTCTTTGTACAGTACTGGGACTTGGTGCCCTGTATTCCAGCCATGGCTAAAAGGGGGCTAAGGTACAGCTCAGGCCATGGCTTCAGAGGATGCAAGCCCCAAGCTTTGGCAGCTTCCATATGGTTTTGAGCCTGCAGGCACAAAGAAGTCAAGAATTGAAGTTTGGGAACTTCTGCCTAGTTCCAGAGGATGTATGAAAACACTTGGATGTCGAGGCTGAGGTGTGCTGCAGGGGAAGAACACTCATGGAGAACCTCTGCTAGGGCACCTCAAAAGGGAAATGTAGGGTTGAAGCCCCCACACAGTGTCTCCACTGAGGCACTGCCTAGTGGAGCTGTGAGAAAAGGACCACCATCCTGTGGACCCCACAATGGTGGATCCACTGACAGTTTTCACCATGCACCTGGAAAAGCCACAAGTATTCAATACCAGTCCATGAAAGCAGCAAGGAGGGGGGCTGAACCCTGCAAAGCCACAGGGAAGAGCTTCCCAAGGCCATGGGAGCCCACCTCTTGCGTCAGCATGAAGGAAGTCATTTGGGAACATTAAGATTTGATTGCATTGCTGGATTTCAGGTTTGCATAGGGCCTGTAGCCCCTTTGTTTTGGCCAACTTCCCCCATTTGAATGGGGGTATTCATCCAATGCCTGTGTCCCTATTGTATATAGGAAGTAACTAACTTGCTTTTGATTTTATAGGCTCATAGGTGGAAAGGACTTGCCTTATCTCAGATGAGACTTTGGACTGTGGACTTCTGATTTAATGCTTAAATGAGTTAAGTCTTTGGGGACTGTTGGAAAGGCATGATTTGTTTTGAAATGTGAGGACATGAAATTTGGGATAGGCCATGGGTAGAATGATATGATTTGTCTATGCCCTTACTCAAATCTCATCTTGAACTGTAGCTCCCATAATTTCCAGGTGTCATGGGAGGATCCTGGAGGGAGGTAATTGAATCATGAGGGTGGGTTTTTTCCCCATGCTGTTCTCATGCTAGTTAATAAGTCTCAGGAGAGCTGATGGTTTTATAAAGGGGAGTTCCAATCCATACACTCTCTTGCCTTCCACCATGTAAGACATGACTTTGCTCTTCCTTTGCCTTCCACCATGATTGTGAGTCTTCCCCAGCCATGTGGAACTGTAGGTCAATTAAACCTCTTCCCTTTATAAATTACCCAGTCTCAGATATGTCTTTATTAGCATCATGAGAACAGACTAATACAATTAGGTATTTATATCTGCATTTTAGATCTGTCTATCTGGATACATATACACACACACAGTAGATACCTATTTGCTTACCTGCCTACCTATCTACCTATAGTCTATTTACCCATGAAAGGAGAAAAATTCACCTGAAAATAAAATATCATACAGAGAGTGGGAAATTTATTTAGAATTTGTGGCTCTCAGCACTATGCAATATCTAAATCTCTTGCTTCTCTAAATCAGTTAATCTGTCAAGCTCTTACAGAAAATAAAACTTCAGTTACTGCCAAAATTAGACATAGTTAATTATTAAGAATGACAACCAACATCTTCAAGTGTCATCCATTATTTAAGAAGGTTTGCAATCAAGGAGTACTTTGATTCTAATAGAAAGCTTCTTTGATGTTAGCACATTGCTTCACAGGAAAAGAAACCAACATAACAGTCACAGTTACAATTCCCCTCAGAAAGTAATTCTGTGGATAAAAGACCCAATATCCAGAGCCTACCCATGGGTAATGGGTGAAATGGAGCAGATGCGCCTTAAGTGCCTACTGCTCTCCCAGTGGTCCCTCTGCTGTCTGTTCACTGCCTTTCTGCTTCCTCTCTCCTCCCTTTCCTCTCAACTAATTTTGTAACTTCTCTCATTCTTGATTTAAGCTTTAATTACCAAAGTAATTAGAAATACATAGAGCTTTACATTTCTATCAATTACACTATTTGATCCTACAACATAAAACAGGTGCTATATAACACTTTAAGACATTAACAGACTTGTGCAGTCATTGCATTTGAGATCACTTCTTTCTGTTTGCCAATCCCTTACACTTACACATAGAATAGCTGAAGAACATGTTTAGTGTTAAATGAGATAGTAAAGGTCTGCAAAGCCTGTACTGACAAACTCTTCCCCAATCACCTTCTGCTGTCTCCTGCTCTGTGATCCATTGGTCTTTACTGAGATGAGCTTAGAGCTAATAAATTTTCTACTAAGATCTAATAATTTGGCAGGAAACGTATATATTCCTACAGGTTAGTATCTTAATTCTTCTTACTGGTTTTGAATTTTTAAATTATCTTTATATTTGCAAGTTAACAATTTTAAGGTCTTTGCTAATTTTAATCAAGTTGGAGTACCTGTATTGCACAGCAACTGTGTTGGGTCAATAATTATCAAATTCTCTGTGCTTCATGACCAACATCTGAAACAAGTGCACATTTTCTTGTCAAGGATGGTACCACATCTGGAACACATTTAGAGGTCTTTATTTTATACTATCCTTCAAAATCTGAATTCACTGTTTCTATTCTAGTCAGAATTCTTTTTTGACCACATTGTGCTCAGAATATTTCCTGAATCAAAATGGCCAGTCAAGTGGAAAGCATAGAGCCTGGAGCCAAATTGCCCAGGTATGAATACTGACATTTTAAAGAATAGCTCTATCACCTTGGCTAGTTATTTAAACCACATGATCCTTAGTTTCCTCATGCTGTACATGTGGCTATTTAATATTATCTGCATATCCTATTAGGATGCTGTGATCATTAAAAAGTTAATGTTAATGTATGTCTAAATCCATTTGGCTGCTGTAACAAAACACTGGAAACTGAGTTGGGGGGAGTGCTTATAAACAACAGAAATGTTATTTCTCATAGTTCTGGAGGCTGGAAAGTATACAATAAAGGTACCAGAAAATCTGGAGTCTAGTGAGGCCGTCTTCTTCCTGTTTCTTAGATGGCGCTTTCTTGTTGCATCTTCACATGGTAAAATGGATGAACATAGACTCTGTTGGGCCTCTTTGATAAAGGCACTAATCCCATTTTGAGAGCTTCCTCCTTTATGACCTAATCACTTCCCAAATGGCCCCAGTTCCTTGGAGTTAAGGATTAAGTTTTTTGTATTTCCTATTTTCCCAGGATAACTGTAAAAATATGTGATATATCAGTGATGTATATTATGGCCTGGTAGTAGGCTGATGCCATGCCTGTGTGTTAATGAGGGGTTCTGAAAGTCAGTATCTGAGCCACAAAAAGGATTTCAATGGTTTTCATTTACAGAAATGTCACAGGATCATAACAGAATTTTAAAAGTAATCATGCTGATTAAGAAGCTGACATCCTCCAAAGTCACAATTGTCATACCCAAGTCTCTGTTTTCTTCTTATACAGTAATATCCAAACTGCACATATGAAATAAAATTTTCAGTTCTATGGACTATTCATATTGAATCTTTTAATTTTTTCCAAGTATCAAAAATTGTTTATTTGTATAATAGATGTGACTCCTAATTTAAAACCGGTAATTGATATAAAATACTTTTGCATTTTGGATTTCAAGGGTTTGTCAAACTTTCAAAAAATATTTGAGAGATTAACCTAATATTACACTTTTTTTTTTTTCCACACACACAGAGAAGTTTTTAGGCAGGACATGAAATCTGAAATAATAAAATGAAAGATAAAAAATTTTATGCCAGATAATTTTAAAACTATATGGAAAAGCATTTTTTAAACCCAAAAGATAAACCATACTAGAAGAAGAGGTTGCAGTGGTTCCACATGAGAAGCATGAGAAAACTAAGGATTGCATGGTTTAAATAACTATGCCCAGGTGACAGAGCTATTCTTTAAAAACCATACTTTTGCAAGACATAAGACAGGTAAAAGTTAATAGGCAGTATAAAAACTTGCATATTAAAAAACAAACAGAAAAATAAAACTAGGCAAATATATAAGATGTTAATAAAAGAATACAAACAAGAAAGATAAAAGATATCCAACCTCACCAATAATCAAATAGATTCCAGTTAAATTAGTAATGCAAAATCATTTTTCTTCTATCATGTCTAGTGTTGCAGCTATATTATTTGGTTTGTTTGTTTTTTGAGACAGTCTTGCTCTGTTGCCAGGCTGGAGTAGTGGAGCAATCGCGGCTCACTGCAACCTCTGCTTCCCAGGTTCAAGAATTCCCCTTCCTCAGCCTCCCAAGTAGCTGAGACTACAGGTGTATACCACCAGGCCCAGCTAATTTTCTATATTTTAGTAGAGACAGGGGTTCACCATGTTGGCCAGTATGGTCTTGATCTCCTGATCTTGTGATCCACCCGTCTTGGCCTCCCAAAGTTCTGGGATTACAGATGTGAGCCCAGTGCCGTTATATTATTTTGTTTCTAAATTACATATTAACATACCAGGAATCTTTATGTTTATCCTTGCCTTCTATAAATCTTCTACTATTTATTTTTAGTAAATCTAGAATAAGGAAGAAAATAATGTTTCAGTTAACAACACTATTTAATAATATTACATGCTTATCCCCTAAGATTATAAACATAATGGATATCAATTTTCACCATGGTTATTCAACATTGTACTGGAAGTTTTAGCCAAAGCAATTGGACAAGAAAATGTAATTTGGAAAGGAGAAGTAAAGCAGTCTCTTTTATTAGAAGACATGATCTTAACAGAAAATCCTAAAGCATTCACAATGTAACCAACAGAGCTAGTTATTAGAGACTAGCTAGTCCTGGATCCAAACTATGGGCATACTTTTAAAAATCATACTTCACAGATAATGCAGGTGTTTGGTTTGTTTTTAAACAAACTTAAGGTCTGTAGTAACCATGAGTTGAGCAAGCTTATCAGAGCCATTTTTCTAATAGCATGTTCTCACTTTATGTCACTGTCAGCATCTTTTTTACAATATTTTATAGTATGCACTTTTTTAGACATAATACTTTTGCACAATTAATAGATTACAGTATAGTATAAATATAACCTTTATATGTACTGGGAAACCAAAAAATTTATGTGACTCACTTTACTATAATATTCCCTTTACTGTGATGGTCTGGAACCTAATCTACAATACCTTTGGAATATGTCTGCATAAACTAGAGAATATTTCATGAGAGGAGAGCATGAAGCCGGTAGTGTCAGTAGTTTAAAAACTGTAAAATGCAGATTACAATAACATAAATCTACACATGTGATAAAATGGTGAGAGAAAAAAAGAGAGAGAAAAGGGCAAGAGAGAGGTGTATATGCACAAACTTCGGAGAAAAGTTTTTGTAGAGCAACTAGTTTATTTCGCTGATAGTAGTTTGTAAAATAATGTGGAAAACCCAGTGAGGCTACATTAAAAAAAAGAAAAAAAAACTGAACTGATAAACTAAAGACTTTGGAGTTCATCCTGTAAAAATAGAAGGGAAACAGTAAAAGTTTTGGATATGGGAAAAATTATATTAGTAACTTCTCACTATATAAAAATAATGATATAAAACAATATATGTATCTACTAAGTGGGTAGTGATTGAAATTTGTAAACCAATCAGATCTTAACATGTAAGCAATTTTCATTTTCCCATTATATACAGGCAGAGGCAGTGTAGATATTATGTAGAACTCATATATTTTAAGCCCTTATTTTAACTTTTAAATGTTTCGGAAGTGTGACTTTAAATTTATGCCAAGTGAAGTAGGCAAATCTTTTTTGAAATACTATCTTAACTACCTTAATATTGACTTCAGCTATTTGACTTTCCTGGCCTGAAGCACAATGTTGTTGTGTGTTTTTTTGCCCTACAAGTAGTAATGCCTTCACACAGATGTGCAGTCTAGTATGCAGTCTGTGTGAATACATCTATCACTGAGGGTGAACTTCACAGCTGTCTGTGCAATAGGAGCCACACAATTTCTGCTTCTTAATAGAAGTAAAGTGCAAAGAAAATCAATAGTGTTAATAAGATTCAGCACCCACCTTTTCATAACCCAAGTTACAACGGTGTTTAACAACACACTGTCTATTTATTATTACACCTTAAAGTGGCCTATTTTAATAAGATAGATACAGGTATTCACTAAGGAAAAGAAGAATCATTCTGTGAATTAAAATTTTTATTAAAATCTTCAGATAATCTCGATATCACATATACATGGCAATTACTAAAGTGCTGACATTTATACAGTCAAAAGGGAGCTAGAGAGACAATCTTTCAGAGATATAAGTCAACTGCAAAAACTTTTACGAAGAAACTGACCAATTTGTCACTAAACTAATTTTTCTTTCCTCCTGGACACCAAGGTTAGCTAAATTTTTCTGCTTTTCTTTCATTGGTTGGTCATATGACTACATTCTGGCCAATCAAATATGGGAAGAAGTTGTGCTTTCTTTTTGGCCTGACCCTTAACAATCTTTTGATGCAATCCTGCTCTCACTCTCTTTGATCATTCCCTAGCTGAATGAATAGGAGTGGTAGGAATTAGAAAAGGGTGGAGTTGGACAGGGTAAGATGGCTGAATCTTAGAACAACTCTGGAGAACAGCGTACTACCCCTGCATCTATTTAACAAGAAATAAGTTTTTATTGTGCTAAATTACTAAAATTATGAGATTTTTTTGGTCATAATCTGTCATAACTAATTTCTACAAGGTAGAGATTATGACTTTTTTATCTTTGTTTTCCCTAAATCCAGAGTTTGCCTTCTATTTAAGGAGATAGTTGAGGAAGAAGTTTGGTTTAGAATGACACTAACAGGTAAAGTTGAAAGGTGCTTTTAGTGTGAAGTTTGAATGGACAATTTCTGAGGTTTCTTCCAAATTCAGGAATCTGTGATGTTCCATGAATTTTGAATTCTAATGCTAACTATTGCTGTTTGATGGGAGTCCTCTTTTATAAGTTTCATTTTATTATTTAGTGTATGTATCACCTTGCTCTTATCAATATTTCTTTGAATTCTATAAACCTCATAATTTCCTTGTTTAATACAGAATACTGAATGCAATGATACCAGATAGGAAAAATAAGAAATGAATACTTCAATATAATATCCCTTCATGCCTCCAAATGGCCAGATAAACAAAGTCTCTATTTCATGCTGTAAATTAATATAAACAGTATCCTTCAGCATGAAAATTTTAATCCTTTATTTTTCAAAATAGTAACTATTGCCCTTGAAACCAATAATCAGTTATCAAAATATTATTCTGAGGAGAAGTGTGAAGAACAAGAACCATCTACTATGTATCAATCTAATATTGCTTGCTCTATTCTATTCCACAAACCTAAAGAAACTTTCAGAAATGATCAACATATAATAAAGAGGTATATTCAAATTATTTCCATTTATCCTACTTTCAAGAGAAAACAAGATAAAATAATACTCGATATAGCTATCACAAAGTCAATATCAAATTTAGTTTTTAAGAATAATTGTAGAAATAATTAAATTAGAAGCAGTTTTAGCAAGATGTAACACCCGGCCCCCTTTTGTTACTCTGCAGTTTCTTCAAAGGGCCTATTAATATTATGCAGAGAATCAGCTTGGCATTTTTATGCACTTTTTTTGTTGCTTCTTTACAGCTTAATCTTTCATGAAATTTAGTCTTTGTGAAAGAGAAGTTTTTGAGGTAGTAACAGGCTATCTCACTGCGTTACTGAAATTAGAATATAAGCTTAAAGCTGTTAGAGAGAAGACAGAAACAATTCCAATAAAACTCTCAACCATGAACTAAAAGTAATATATGCTAAAATGAATGTGTAGAACAGATTTGTGTTATAAAATGTTAATAATCAACCCAATTATTTTAAATTCATATGTAAAGACTAGTCATAGTACTTTTATAAGAGCAAAAGATTCTGATTTTATCATTATTCTTAATACATTTATATATGTATTTTATATCATGCAATTAGACGATTTGAAATATTTCATTATTCAGGAGTAGATTAGCATCAATTTAAACTGAGAGAGTTTTAGACTAGACATCAGATAATCCCCCAATCAAATTCTACTTTAGTTGTAAAATCAGCTTATGGTGTGAATTAATGCAGTTGTCATTAAATTGCTTAAATGGAAAGCTTTGCATGTATATGAGGCAATTCCAAAACCATATGTACACAGAAGAACTCTTGCTATAGTGGTATAGGATAAGGAATCAAAGATACAGCCAAACTCTGCTAAATGTAAACTATTCCCATACTATATATTAAATGATAGAAACTGATTTCTGAATATTAATTTAAAGATGTTTATAAGTTACATGAACTCTAGCAGATGAGTATAACAGAATGTTGTAGGCATATGAGATATAAAATATCTCAAAATAAAAACTTGGACTGAATTTAAGGTGAATTTAATGTATTAAAACAAAAAGAAGTAATGATTCCATAAGTTTATACAGACTCTCACAAGCTTTGGAAGTTTTTGACTTCTTCCCACAAGAAGATATATAGTTTATATTGCAACCAGGATGTTCTACTTAATTTTATCCCAGTGTTCTATTCAATTCTATTTTATTCCATTCCATTTCACCTGAGAAAACACTGGTTTCGATATATTACATTTATTTCAAAAGCCAGTTCTGTATTCTATTAAAGATTTTTTTAATCTATAAATTATTCAAAGAATTCCAAAGTTTTAAAATATTCAAACCTGTTTCCAAAATGCAAAAAAACTTGTTCAACTTCACTATCATTAAGAAAAATGGTAGCCTCTCTTAGCAAAACTTAACATTGTTTTATGATTAGTAGTATTAAAAAATCTTGGTTTTCTAATTGCTCTAAGAATCTATCATGGTAGGAAAAATTATTCCAGAATGGATCTGAATAAACTGCAGAAATGAATTCTCTAACTTATATCTTTTATTCTTATGTGAAATCTTGCTGTTCCACTTCAAATTACCATGGCCAAAATGAAAAGATGAAAATCTCTATCTAAGTCCTAAAATTTTTAAATTAGAAAGATATGCTATAGAGCAGAACCCAGGGGAAAATTTCAATGTCTTTCTGCCAACGGAATTTAGCTCCTAAGGCAAAAACAAAAAATGTTCCTTAACAATCTGGTTGCAAAAAAGCATAATGTCTAATGACAAGGTTGAGGCTGTAGGAACTGTGATAAAATGTACATTTAGTGGAAAAGTAAGAGTTGAGTGTTAGTGTTCATTTTATTTTTTAACCTCTTTCCCACACATCTCAAATGAAATTTTCCAAAAAAAAAAAAAAAAAGTTCACAATTATGCATTTTTTTTTAAAGATAATGACAAATGTTCTAAAGAAATCATGGCAAATTTTCTTTAAGGACTGTTTTACGATGAAAAGAGCAGCTTTGAATTGGGGAAAAAACATAAAGAACTAATGAGTCGAATATGATACATTCTATTAGCAAATTATAAGTTTACTGATAGAGAACACAGATATGTCTGAATTATCTGGTCAGTTTAGCTAAATATAAACACCTTAGGTATCACCTGAATGTTCATTAGGAACATCCATGGAACTAAAACACGTATTACTATCTTTGCTATTTATACATTTGTATCATAAATGCATATATTGCATATAAAATGTGGCTTCATTAAAGCCAAATTCACTGTATCTGCAAAAAATATCAAAGGTTTTTGTAGAATCCAAGAAGCTACTCTCTCCTTACTTCAGAAAAAAATTGGTTACTATGTGGAGAAGAAACGATACACAGAAATGATCTCTAATGAGTTACAGCACACTTTCATTGTCCAACTCTAGCTATTAAATTTAATGATTTTGTCTTGAAATCTTTTGCCATACATCAGAGATACTTCTCCCTGCATAGTTTCTACTTAGCAGAGAGAAATTCAGGTTAGGCTAAATAGAAAGAACTATCTATGGAAATGGCATAGTGCTCCCTAAATTCATTCAACAAATATATCTGGAATACCTGCAATATTCCAGATATATTTGTTGAATGAATATTAGGGAGCAAGTTCACTGTTGAATATTTTTTTCTTTGTACCTCCAAGAGAGGGCACAGGATATGGACCGCCTGGCTCCCTCTCACACCTCTGCGGCCTGGCTGTCTCTCTCACAGCCCCAGCTCGCCCGGGCTGCTCTCTCCACAAGCTTCCCTCTCCCGCTTCTGGTTTGCCGCCTCCTTCCCACCATGGCCCTGACTGCAGCAATACCCTACCGGCACCGCAGTAAAATTTCTGCTCAGAGGAAGCAAACCTGACGGACATTTGCTGTTTGGGCCTGACTATAACCCTGTTTCCCTGCAACGTTGTCCCAGCGTTCCCCTGTGAGACAGCGCCCACCCTTCAGTCCATGAATTTCCGAAAAAAAAAAAAAAAAACAAAAACAACACTGTTCCATACACTGTTTCCAGTGTACTAGAAAAATAAACAAGGGAGCACTTAAATAATGCCAAGCAATGTTGTGAAGGAACAATAAAGCAGTGGAAAAAGAGAGTACAAAGGGGAGCAGGAATCATGAGACAATAATGCAGGGAAAGGTGATATCTGAGCTGAGATCTGAATGAAATAAGGAAGCATCCCTGGTGAGGATTTGCAGGAATAGAGATTCAGCAAGAAGAAAAGAAGGGTGAACTCTGAAAATGGTTTGAGTCCTCATTCTTCTAGGAAGTCCTTCCTCACTTCAGCCCCTAACTGATGTGTCTACTGAGGGGAGGGAAACACTCTTTAAAAAACAAAACAAAACAAAACAAAACAAAAAACCCAATTTTTAAAAAAATTAACTAAATCTATTTATAGTACTTACGCCTCAGACCAAGCTGATCATTTTAAGGCTCAGCATTTGACCCAAAATGGACCAATGAGGCTCTTTCTCTGGGATTTTTGAATATACCCGTGGTGAAAGTCAGTTCTTCCTCAGGGGTGAGGATGCAGAATATAAAACTAGGAAGCAAACAGAGATAAGATTTTCTACCTAAGAAGATTTCCATTCTAAGTGCCTGGAGATAAGATTTTCCATTCTAAGTGCATGGAGAAACCATATGCACTTAAAATAAGCCTGGCTCAGAAAGAAAGGAGCAACACAGGCCGCTGAGAGGGTCTCAGTAGAATTCAAGCCTAGTTGCTTTGTCAGGTGCTTAATTCTTTCCTTAACTTCTGTAAGTCAATGAACTTATCTTTTTGCCTAAATTAATTTGAATAACTGTATTTAGGACTAAGAGATATAAAAATATGTGCCATGGATTGTCAAATGTAGCAATTCTAGATCAGCCATCAATGTGAAACTGTAGCATATGAGCCCACTGTTTGGCATTTTTAATACTTAATGGGCAATAATCTTTATCTACTTTCATTGCAAAAGATAAACTTATAAAAAGAGTAGGATTAGCCTCTTGCAATATCCAAATTTTATCAAATGCAAATTTCTTAGAATGTAAAGAAAATCATTCAGATCTAAGAGAAATCAATTTTTGAGAATATATATATTTATTGTCAGAAAAATAATGCTAGCAAAAACACACAGAAATTTATCATTAAGTAATGTTGTATACCTTTGGGTACACAGTGCTGTACTGGATAAACATCAAAATTAAAATGTATGTGTATATATATACATATATATATATATATATATATATGTTTCTGTGCACATGTATACACACATCCAATTCTGAACATTCAAAATTGAAGCACATATTGAACATGAGAAATACTGATCTCAAAAATATAGAAGAAAATCATTTTATTTGTTTTGTGAATTTTGTAAAGTAGCTTTACTAAAATATACATAAATATTTGACATGAAACCATGGGCCTCCAAATATTCTAATTGTTAAAATGGAAATATGTCAATAATTCTATTTTACACTGTAATCTTGTAAATAGTACAAAAGAAAAGTAATTTGAAGTATCATTCACCTTACATACTTTGGATGTTAAACTTTGCCACAAACAAAGGAATTGTTCTTAATATTCTTGATAAAATGTACAAGAGGCTCTTACTATCATTAAAATGACTTATTTTCCTTTCAAAATAATATGTTAGTATCAGAGCTAATTTCACAATACCTAATTATCTGTAAGTCCGAATTGGTCAATGCACAAGCAATGGTTATGAAATTCATATTATTGAAAGAAAGCTTTATGTTAGATATATAATTTTTAGTGTGTAAACCACACACACACACACACACACACACACACACACACAGACAAAACTTAATAGGCTTTAACTTCTGTTATAATAATATTTAGCATTTTTACAAAAGAGAAAATTATAACCCATGGATAACTGTAATCTTAATATTTTTAATATTCCATGTGTAGCCAAGAATCTTTTTCAAATTCAGTGTATGTACAACAGTATCCATACTATAATATCATATAATTCTGAACCATGATTAAATTCTGTTGTAGTTAAAACACCCAGAAACACCAACTCATTTTTGGAAAATTAAAGTATGATCATTCTGATGGTATCTCTACTGGTCAGATGCATTTCAGGTGATTAGTCCGTCAGCTAACTTGTCAGATTTTACAGAGAGTTATGGCCAACATATACAATGATACTAATTCAAACTGACAATGATGTAATATGAACTTGTGCACTATCATAAAAAATTAAATGTCCAATTTGCAAAAAGATGATAAGCCAGAATAGATACTAATTTGATTTTGCTTCAAACTCTTCACCTCTTATTCAAATGTAATGACAAGTAATTTGGCATTGAGGCAGAATAAATGCTTGTCTTTTTTCTGTGAGCACCATATGGATTTGGGATTCTCACAGAAGGAAACGGTTAGGAATATATCTCTATGGTCACAGGTACTTTGATAAACATTATGTTGCAATGTTTCAGGAGCTCAATTTAAGAGGCTAGCTAATTAAATAAAAATCAATGAAATACATGAACTGATTAAGAGTTGGAGGCTATATTTTACTAACACAACATTTTCAAACCACCTGGCATATTGAGAATATACAGCAAAAAAGAAAACTGAACAAAATATAGAATTACATTCATTCATATTTTCTCACTAGTAGAAGTTGTAATTCAGAGCTGGCCATTCCTACCTATTAGCAACACATTATTAAGACCATAATAATTGAATCCAGTTTTTCCTCAAGGGACATTGCATTTCTAATTTGTGAAAACTATCATTAAAGAAAGCTTCTTAATATATTTCAAGGCTATTCACATATTTCAAAATGTTCAACATTTTTATAAGGTGGCAAAAAATGCTTTTCACCAATACCAAAAAGATAAGAGCCACAGACACAGATTATCATTAAAGTATTTTTTTACACTTAAGAAATTTTGGGACTTAAAGAAGTAATAAAGTAATCTACATCTTACAAGACATTAGTTATAATTAATAAGGAATCTTTCTAAAACCCCACAGAAGTGTCTAGAAAAGGAACTTCCGACCATGAAAGTCATTTAAATGAACAATCAAGTTATGACTCTTAATCTAATATTCTGTAACAAATTTACCATGATTTGTTATAACCCCTACTTGTACCAAGGTATGCATATTGTGAACCACATGAGATACACATTTTTACCTTAAAATCAACAAATTTAAAAAGAATATTCTCAATTTTCTGGTTTTGTAGTGATCTATTTGCCTTATAATTTTTCACAGCACTCCATAAATATTTTTGTAATATGACTGCCAGTTTACTAGTTAAGCCCAAACAACTTACCATATACTTGTGGTCTACCTGAGTAACAATTTGAAAAACATAATGCACATAAATTCAATGAAACAAATTTATTCTTAATCACAATTACTAATAACGTGTCTGTTGGATGCTGTGTAACTTAAAACTTGAAATCAAATTAGACAGCACCACCTACCTATACCATTCCATGTTGATTTCCCCTTGTATTCACTTTTTATCACAGGAAGCACTGAAAACTCAGCTTCTCAAAGATGTAATATCACCAAAAGAAACTATTGTGTTCCAATGCTAAATCTGTGAACTACTTGGAGGGAGCAGTTTGTGTGATATTTAACAGATGTTGAGTATTATTATTTTCCTTGAAAATTTAAAATAAACCATGATGTTTCATTGAATTCCTATGGTTTCATGGGGCACTTTAACACACAGTTTGGGAAACATAGGTATATGCTGTTTTACTCTAGGCTTTCTATTTTCTATGGCATACAATGAAAGCGTATTAAGAGCTTATATGGAAAATTCATTTGAAGTGCTAAAATAAGTGTGCCAAAATATTTGTTAAAATCTTGTCTACAATTCTAGTTTTCACAAAACTTATTTACAGTTTATAAGACTTTTTCATATACATCACTTTGTAAATATTGATGGAATTTTTTATTAAAAAAAAAGCAAACCAAATTTGGACTATCAAATAGTGACTGGACAGTCAAATAAGACTAAGGAGTCGGTGCATTTCAAATGATCTCAGGATTGTCTATAACAGCCTTCTCTCTGCCTTCCTTCAAGTTTCAGCTCACATTATCTTAATCCATTATTTGTATCAATGGAGACTAACTGTTCTTTTCCATATTAAAGGTTTCCTATAACTGAAGATCATTTTTACCTCTTTCCAAACTAAATGAACACAGCTGTCTTTAATCCTCCCTCACAGTTTCCACTTTTCATTCCTTTAATTTTCTCTGTTTCTGCTCTTTGGATTTCTTTCAATATCAACAAATTTTTTCAATGCAATAAATCCTCAAAGAGAAAACGCTAGATAAAATAGTGCAATTATAGAACACAACTCTATGAGATTAAGTAAGGATGTGGACATCAAAGACCTTTGCAAGCCAATGAAATATCTTACCATTTTACATAGCTTATAATTCTGAAAAATTCTAATGATGAGATACTTTGTCGTTTAGAAACACGTCATATGAGAAAATTTTTAGAGAACTCAGGAGGATAGTTGTGAAAATGCTTGTATTTCTATATTTATAATAAAAATATTGTATGGGAAACAAAAAAAAAATTTTGTTGGCCTTTTGTAAAATTGGCCTTAATGGTTTCATTCCATTTCTTTTAGATTCACAAATACACATACACACACACACACACACACACACACACACACACACACACACACACACAAAGTGGGACTGTTCCTTATACTTCAAGCATGTTTACCAGTAACTTTTATTTCAGTTTGTTTTCTAACTACAGTATATTCACTTCCTCAGAGGGGAAAAAAAGATCATCTGCCTGTTTTTCCTTTATATTTAGAAGCTGAATGTCTAACTTACCCTAATTCACACAAATTAAAACAAATTGAATATCAAGTATGTGATACTGAAACCTTAACTACTATTCCAATACTCACAGTATAAAGATGAAAAACAGCATAATTTGATATATAAATATGATAAACTTTTCTGGAAGCGATTTTGTAATAAAGGTAGAATCGGAAAATAAGAACAGTGCAAGCTAAATGACATATCACTGCCACACATAATCGGATACTAAAAATTTATTTATATTAGATTAAGAATATTCCTATTTAAAAAGTAAATCCACATGCATTAGAACTTTGCCTAAGAAGACTTCATGTATGGGAAAGGATGATCACATTAACTGTTCACACATAACAATCATAATGGTAACACAGCACTAGTATCTTTAAATCCTATTCCAAGAGTTGTAAGTTAGCAGGCCACAATGTCTGGCTCTCAGACTGTCTACCACTTCTATGGTTTCTTTCAATAGGACTCCTTTTCTCTTTTATGTGACCTGTCTGTCTTATGGCAGTCTGAGTTTGTGATCCTCATTCACCACCCATTCTCCTTTTGAAACAAAGGAGAAAACCATTCCAAATTCCATAAACATTCTGGAACTCTAAAGCCTCATAAGTTGTGCAGAAATTATTTACAGCCTGTCATCCAACATAATTTCTGATCTGTTCTCTGCTATACACATGTATAGTTTATCCTCTCTATGCTGTACCAAAACTGTGCCAAAATTTTCTCATCAATAGGTTAAAAAAACACCAAAAAAAAACCATTTATATTTAATACCATTTCATTCAATGATTCTCTGTTAACTGACACAAAAATACAAAGATATAGGAGAAAATGGATAAGTGGATAATAACTTGAGTAGTCTTCCATCATGCCAGTCTAATAGCCCTTATTCCTATGGAGCACATACTATGTGTGTTGGTACTTATGTGTATGTCATGTCAACTGATTCTTCCATAACCCTGCAGGTATACACTCATATCACTTTTTCACCAACATGGGAACTGATGCTTAAGAATTACCTGACCTGCCTGAAATCAAATGAGTGATACAACTAGATTTAACATCAGGTCTTTCTTTCCCCAGAAATAAAGAAAATTTAGTAATAATTTATTTTCTAAAGCTATCCCAACAAACTTAGAGCCCCTGTTAAACTTCAAATACTTTTATTTTTCATAATTTATTTTTTAGAATTTCAACTGTTATTTTAGATTTAGGGGTATATGAGAGGTTTGTTACATGAGTATATGGTGTGATGCTGAAGTTTGGGGTACAAATGATCACAACACCCAGGTAGTGAGCATAGTACCCAACAGTTTTTTAACCCTTTCCCCGTCTCCTTTCCCTCTCCAGTAGTCCTCAGTGTCTATTGTTGCCATCTTTATGTCTACAGGTACTCAATGTTTAGCTCCCACTTGTAAGTGAGAACATGTGGTAGCAAATAATTTTAAAATCTAAAGCCCAAAATCATGTTTTGAAATTCTGTGTACCCTTACGTCTTTTGCATGCTCATTTTCTAGCATTTCAATGAATATAAACTTTAGGTGTCAATTTATAAAGGAGGAATCGTGTCATTGCTATTTCTGATGAGTATTGTCACTAAATAGTGTTAATGTAATTTTAAAAGATAGAATCAGTTTGCCTTATCCATAAGATAATAAATAACAATGTAGGCCTGATATGGTTTGGATCTGTGTCCTTGCCCAAATCTCATGTCAAATTTTAATCCCCAGTGCTGGAGGTGGGCCCTAGTGTGAGGAGTTTGAATCGTGGGGGCAGATTTCTCCCTTAGTGTTGTTCTTGTGACAGTGAGTTCTCATGAGATCTGGTTGTTGCAAAGTGTGTAGCACCTCCCCTCATCAATCTCTCAGTTTTGCTCCTGCCATGTATGATGTGCCCGTTTCTCCTTTGCCTTTCACCATGATTGTAAGCTTTCTGAGGGCTCTCCAGAAGCAGAAGCCACCATGCTTCCTGTACAGGAGGCACAATGTGAGCCAATTAAATCTCTTTCCTTATAAATTACCCAGTCTCAGGTATTCTTTATAGCAATGCAAGAATGTACTAACATAAGGTCTAACTTTCAACAGTCCTTTCAAAGACAATCACATTTAGTGTAAGTTAAAACTTTGAATAAAAATGCTCCAATTAACTCTATCTATCTATCTATCTATCTATCTATCTATCTATCTATCTACCTACCTACCTACCTATCTATAAAAGTTGCTCAGAAATGCCTTCTTAGATATAAAATTTATATATGTTTTTTATAGAGCAACTTTTACCACAGAATATTTGGATCTTGAAATTTAATACAAAGGAATTTTTATGTGTTCATGTGATATTTCTATGGAAAAGCAGACATCTCACAGATAAAACTAAAATTTCATTGCAGTTTGATTATAAATTTGGGATTTTAGATATTCTAAAAAATATTAAAACATTCTTAATACATGCATAGATATACCTTCATAAACCACCCTTCTCTTGAATATAAAATTTCTAGGTTTGGTAGTTTAGATTCATAATAAAATTTGCTATCCTTTTGACAGATTATTCACTTTATCGCTTTCTGTTAAATCAACCTATCCTGAAAAATCACTGTTTTACTTAATTAAATTTAGGGGATTTTAGCAGCTGGATATATGCAAAACATATGTTAAATAAATATTTAATTTGCACATGAATTTAGAAATGTTTTTGCAGGCCCAGTTTCATATAAATCTATATATGCATACAGTATGTAACATATAATAGTGCATGTATTTATTGTAGAAAATACAGTTGTTCCCACATATAGCTCTTTCAAGGAAAATCTAAATCCATTTTTTACCGGTAGAATTACTCTTGGACCCTCTCGATAGCCTGCAATACAGCAAGTGCACTTGGCAGCTATTGGATCTTAGTTTGGACCTGAGAGTGGCATTGAGAATAGATTGCTGCTGTTAGTGCTCAGTGAGAAAAAGAAAATAATGCTGTATAGATAAAGTGAGGGGAAATTTTTCCTACCCTCTAGCTCTGTCCCTTGTACACTGCAGATTGCCTCACCCGGTTGAATAGATTTCTCACTAGGTATATTCTTTGGAAGGAAGGCTCTTTTCGCGATTGTAATCTGAGAGGGTTTGTAAGCTAGGGTTTATTTCCATCTTCCACCTGCCAAACAATGGCATTGTTTTACTCAGAATAAGCTTCTCTGCCAATTCCCAATTCACGTGATGCCTTCAAAGAGGAGAAAGTAGTAGTAAGAAAACAGGGAGGACAAACACTGCCTGGCTGTAGAACACTGAATACCGTTCTCCCATTGCCAAGGCCTTGGTTTAGTTTGCACCCTCAGAATATAGCTGTCTGTATTGTGTGGGCAGATTTATTTACATTTTCCTTCCATAGGCATAATTTGGTATTGGCTACATCTACATAACTGGCATTTGGCATGCCAAAATAGCCTCTTGCTCTTGAGTTTCTGAGGCCACTTTAAATCCTATGCTTCTTAGTTCCTCCTTTTTGATGTTTCCACTATTCTGATACAAACCGGTCAGTTCACTATTACAGTTGGATACAATTTAGTTTCCTTTGTCTTTTTCTTTATAGCAATGCAAGAATGGACTAATATAAGGTCTAACTTTCAACAGTCCTTTCAAAGACAATCACATCTAGTGTAAGTTAAAATTCTGAATAAAAATGCTCCAATTTGTAATCAACACATATAGAAAAAATTTATATCTAAGAAGGCAGAGAGTGAGGTTTTTAATTTCAAGTACACATGACTTTCTGAGGGAAGTCATTTCTGAGAACAATGGATAAAAACAATGCATAATATAAGCCACCAGTACAAATATTAATTGTTTCAGGTTTGAGAGTCCCTGAGTGGTTTTACCACACTCCTATCATGATCAAAATAAGTTTTCTTATAGCAATAAATGATTAAAACATGAGGATGTTAATTCTTCAGTGTTTGCATATACCAGTATTAGGACAAATGTAAAAAATAAAATTCTGAAGATCTCTGGTACACTGAATCCATAGCTCTAGAAAAATGTGAGGCTCTTTCATATTATTGTAAGGTTGATGGAGAAACAAATATGGAAATGCATAGAGAAACAAAATAGGAGTGTGAGTGGCTGATTGAGTAAAAGACAGTCTACCATGTCTACCTTGCATTCTAATTGCCCTAAAATCTATGAAGTATGCATATGCATGTCAGCATTTACATCTATGTCATAGCGATTCATCTCCACCAAAATCCTGTGAGGGTTTCATCGATGAGCAAGCTGATGTCTAACATTAAGTGGCACAGCTGGGAGATAATCGGGTCTCTCTGACTCCAAAAGCAAATATTTTTCAAACACAGGCCATGTGTTGAACAGTTAACTATAAGAAAAGCCATTACAATTTTATCTGATGGGCTAGATCTACATAATGCGAGAATTTGGCAAGTAGAAAAGGGTTCTGGACCACAAACACAGAGTGAAATTAAGTTTTGTTTTGTCTAACTGGATGTCTCTTAACACTCCTCATTGCATGGTCTTCATTAGTCAAGAGGATTTAAATACCAAGCTGCAGCTTCCAGTTAAATTCCAAGGTAGTCTGGGTCGGGGTAGGCAGGAGATAAATAGTGAATGTTACTATTTAAAGTTGAGGGCCAAACTTCTTCCACCTCATTGCAGAATTTAAAGATTTTAGTAATGTAGACAGAATAAAATAGCATTCTGGCACTGGTCAATTTAGTCTGATTCCACAAAATTTTCTGGCACACTGTTATACTTTTAATTTGTTTCATTCCACTTTTCAGTGTTTTTATGGTCTGAATTCCATCCCCACAAAATCCATATGTTGAAACTTTAACCCCTGGTATGGCAGAGTGACTATAATCAGAGAGAGGGTCTTTAAAGAAGTAATTAAGTTAAAATGAGGACACTAAGGTGAACCCTAATCCAATATAATGAGCATTCTTATGAGAAGAGGAGATTGGGACACACAGGGCGACACCAGGGTGCATACAAAGAGAAAGAACACAGGAGAAAGGCAGCAGTCTGCAAGCCAAGTGGGGAGGTCTCAGAAGAAACCTGCTGGCACTTTGACGTCGAACTTTTAGCCTCCAGAACTGTGAGGAAGTAAATTGTTGTTTAAGCCACTCAATATATTTTATTTTATTATGACAGTCCTAGCAAACTAATGTAAATTGAAAAAATATAAAATAGATTCTTCACGTTGGCTTCAGTAATAGAAGTTTGGATATTTAAACTTTTGCACAAAACTGTAAACGTAAGCAGGTTGAGTCAATGTGGACACAAATAGATCACTTTCATCTTTAAATAAATGTGTTGTCAGTGCTTAGTCTCACTTTAAAAAGATAAGCAGGTGTATGCATTAACATATAATAGTAACTACCAGAAGAAAAGCTTTAAAGAAAGAAACAATTCTCCCCATTAGTTTAGCTTTCATTTACATTAATAGAATTTACATAAACAATCTAATAGAATGACAATCCTGTTAGCTAGCTTGCTGAAAACAAAACAAATTAAAACTCAAAAGGCTGAACATTAGAGCCACTTAATGGGAAAGTTTAAAAAGCATGTACACATGATCCAAAAGAGAGTAAATCGACACTCCAGAAAGAAGAGTTGACACCTTATGCAATCATTTGTTGCATTGATCCCTGGCCCTTTACAGAGCTGTCAGTTAGGAGAGGTTGAGGGTTTTAATTTCAACAACGGCTCCCAGGTCAATATGAAAACAACTTCACCAATGTTTCAAAATAAAGCAGTAGTGCTACCTCTTAAAGGATTACTTTATTTGTTTACTGTGTCAGACAAAAAATTTGCTACACGCAGAAAATAAAAAAGGAAAGTAAAATAGTAAGTGGCCTAAAAAACCTTAATGTATAACCAAACTATCAATATACAGTAAATAAGAACATAGGAAGAAGCATGCAGGGTGTGTGTGTGTGTGTGTGTGTGTGAATTTACTCTTATTAGGCATACCTCCCACCCTGCCCCATACACAATTCATTCCCAGGTATTTCACCAGTATGCATCCCAAGAATATCTCCATCTCTCCATTTTTTCTGTTACTGCTCTGGTTGGGTCAATTTTTTTTGTTTTTGAGACAGAATCTCACTGTCACCCAGGCCAGAATGTAGTGGCACCATCTCAGCTCACTGCAACCTCCACCTCTTTGGTTCAAGCAATTCTCCTGCTTCAGCTTCCCAAGTAGTTGGGACTACAAATGTGCATCACTATGCCAGGCTAGTTTTTGGGGTTTTAATAACTTTGAGGTTTTATCATGATGGCCAGGCTAGTCTCAAACTCCTGACTTCAAGTGATCTGCCTGCCTGGCCTCCCAAAATACTGGGATTACCGGTGTGAGCCACCGTGCCCAGCCTCAAATCATCATGTTTTCTCATATGTACTCCTGTAATTACCTAAATTCCTCCTTTCACCTCTGCATTCTTAGAGTCCATTCTCCACCAGACAGTTGAGTGAGGTTTAAAAATATAAACATATTTTTAAACTTTCTTGATTAGGGACTTCCAGCAAGTTTCTCCTTGGTTTTAAGTAGACTTCCAACTCTTCCCAGTCTGTTTGTGCCTTGCTCACCTCTGCAAACTTGTGCTGTGTGATAATCCTCCCACTCTATGCTTGAGATACACTGAACTTCTTTCCAGTTCTAAACAATACATTAGCGCTTTTGAAGTTGGTGTTTCCCTAGCCTGACACATACTTTCCCCGGATGGCTGTATGACTGACTCCTGCCTCAGTCGTGACTCCCTTGAGCACCCTGTTACAGTAGCCCTTAACTTGTCTGCCTTCCTCACTGCTGAAATCCTGGTATGTATGACTGCCTTATTTAGGGAGGGTGTTCAATAAGTATCTACACATGCATGAATCATGGAAGCCAATTTTAAAGCCTTCCTCCTTTACTCTGGTAAAAAGCTATATAAATTAGAAAGAAATATTTAGACCATTCTGTTTATTGCTCTCCCTTAAACCTTAGTCATCCGTAAGTATCCAGTGATCTACTTCCTGTCCCTTCATCCCCATCCTGGCCCCTTAAGTGTCTAAAATCAAACATTTCTACCAATTAGCTCAAAATGCTCATCTTTTCAAAAATAACCTTTACTCCTATTCGAAAGCAACTACATCTGTCTTTGCTGCACTTATCCATCAAACTTGATGTAAGGTTGAAGTATAATAAGGCCTAGGATCCTTCTGTCCCCCATTCTCTGTATTCGCACTATTGGCATCTCTGGGCTTCTTACTGCTGCCCTGTTCAAAGGACCTTAAGGTGCAATTCGAAACCAAGGAAACAAAGAATATAAAAGGACATCACATGATTTTATCTTTTCATTTATGCCCATTTCCTTGTACCCTTAAAATATCAGCTTTAATATTCTTCCATTCATTATATATCAATTATCTGTCTATTACCATCATATGTCAGTTCCCCAATTTCAGAATTAGCCGCATAATCTGCTTATTTTCCTTCAGATTATTTTTCCATTTATCTCCATATCATGGAATTGTTAAATCATAACAAAATTTCCTCTGACACAAAGAGAATAGAGAAAAAAAAAAGATAGCATCTATTATACATACATGTTTTCCTCATCTAACCTGAATAAGACTCTAATTGCCATTTCCTGATTTCCCCTGACTTCCAAGCTCCTCCTTCATTGTCCTGTTTATTCTTTATTTCATTCAATAGATTTTCTTTTTAATTGAAATATAAGAATTAAAAACAAAAAATATAAGAATTGTACATATTTACAGGTACAAAGTGGTGTTTTGATACATATGATGTATAGCGATCAGATCAGGGCAATTAGTATATCTATCATATTGAACACATCACTTCTTTGTGTTGGGGACATTCAATATCTCCTTCTATCTGTTTGAAGTTACATATTAATGTTAACTAGAGTCATCTTGCATTGCTATGGAAGGCCAGAATTTTATTCCTCCTATCTAGTTGTAGGATAAGAGGAATAAACATTTTTAAAGCAATCATCCAGATACCATGTTTGATGTTGGGATAATTAAAATTAATAAAAAAAGAAAACTCATTCTCACACATATTGCACATCCTATTGGCTTAAATTCAAATGACCTCTAATCTAGGTCAATCAGCAATTTTGAAATTCCATAACTCATAACTCACCATGCAGTTTTCACCTATTCATATCTAAAACAATTCTTTTCTTGCCATGTGGGGCAAGGTATTGAATATAAATTATTTATAACTCTGATTAAAAATCACATTTTCATAGATCTCTCCCAATTAATACTTTTATTCTACCACATTGTCATAAATCATTTGGAATTATTTATTTTTGTATTTACTTATAAAAGAGTATTTTTGTTTTTATATTGTTATCTGACAGACATTATTACCTGTCAGATTTTCTTTTCAGTGAAGAATGTGATTTCCAAGCAGGTCCTAGAGTTTGGCATTAAATGTGAAAAAGAACAGAACTCAGTGGTGCTCTGTATACTCAAGAAACATCTGTTAGTGTAATTAATACTCACTTTAAGCCTCAAAAAGGAGCAAAATAATCACCTGTCTTACACTTTGAATACATACAATTTTTATTTAAAGAAAGAGAGTTAAGTTGGGCTAGAATACGTACATAAAGAAGAGTCACAAAGTGGCAGTGTAATTTTCTTAGGAAAGGGAAAACAGAAAGTCTCTGTGGCATCAGTAAGAAGCTAAGTTATCTACTTAAAAATATAAGGTGACTTCTCACTCAAGTATGTGAATATTTGAAATGTCTCAAACAAACAAATACCGTTTGTCAAGAAAAATATCTTATATTGCTTATAAAAGGAAGTAAGCATGACTATGAACAGAATTGGGTGACAGAGATGTTTTGTATTCTCATGACCTGAGAGACATTTCTTCAATAAATATCCAGTGATATCACTCAAATGAAGTATTTGTATTTATTATCAAAGTAAACATTTTATATTTCATATAACTTACTTGAAAAGGGTACTAAATCATAATCAAGTTTTTATTCCACAGTTGTAAAATTTGTTTAACATTTGGAAATCAATTACACTATAATTTAACACATCAATAAATTTACAAAATCACTAGATTAAAAGAAAAAAATCATAATTATTTCAGTTGCTATAGAAAAATTATTTGATAAAATTCAACATGCAATTGTGCTGAAGACTCTTGGAATATCAGAAGTAGAAGGGAACTTCTGCAATATGATGAGAAATATCTACAAAAAAAAAAAAAAAAAAAAAAAAAAAAAGGAATAGGCCAGCCAGGCACAGTGGCTCATGCCTGTAATCCCAGCACTTTGGAAGGCCGAAGCTGGCAGATCACGAGGTCAAGAGATCAAGACCCTCCTGGCCAACACGTGAAACCCTGTCTCTACTAAAAATATAAAAATTGGCTCAGAATGGTGGCATGCGTCTCTAGCCTCAGCTACTTGGGAGGCTGAGGCAGGAGAATTACTTGAACCTGGGAGGCAGAGGTTGCAGTCAGCTGAGATTGTGCCACTGCACTCCAGCTTGGCAACAGAATGAGACTCTGCCCCAAATAAAAAAAAAGAATAGATAATGTATTAACAGGGAAATAATTAATGCTTTCTATCTGAAATTGGAAAGAAAACAAGTACCCTCTATCATCAGATTTATGTAACATTATGCTACAGATTTTAATCAGTGCAATAATACAAGAAAAAGAATTCAAAAGCATAAAAATTTAATATAAAAGAAAAGACATTTTATTTGCAAAGGGACCTATAAACAATTTAAGTGAATTTAATGAGGTCACTAAAAACAAGGTCAAATAAACAAAAATGCACAGCATATCTATATTATAGAAACAAATTATTGAGAAATTAAAAAGAAATACCAAGATAAAAGAGACTTAATATGTCACCAAAATATCATTAAAAAGAAATACCAAGATAAAAGAGACCAAAAAACCATAACAAAATATGTGCAAGACAACAACAATGAAATTTACAAAATGTTTACTGGAAGGACTGAAAGAAGATTTAATAAGTAAGAGTATTTGATATTTTCATGAATTGGAATATTAGATAATGTTAAAAGTCAGTTATCTCTCATTGAATATAAATTCAATGCTATTCCAACCAAAATATCAGTTATTTTGCTGCTATTGTTGTTGCTGTATTTGTTATTGCAGAAATCAAAAACAATTCTAAAATTTAAGTAGAAATCCAAAGAATCTACAATATCCATGAAGATCTATTTTTTTGTATTTTTTATTGCCATATGATAGTTGTAACCATTCTGGGTTGCATGTGATATTTTGATACATAGATACAATGTATAATAATAAAATCAGTGTAATTGGAATATCCATCACTTCAACATTTATCTTTTTTGGTGTTGTGTGCAATGCAATTCTTCTCTTCTAGCTATTTTGAAATATACAAAAATTATTGTAAACTGTTACTTTCCTACTGTACTGTTGGGATACTAGTAATTATTCCTTCTAGCTAACTATATTTTTTCATTAACAAATTTCTCCTCATCTTCCTTCTCCCCTTCCCAGCCTCTGTCAACCACCATTATGCTAACTTCGAGAGATGCATGTTTTTTTTTTAAGCTCCCACTTGTATGTGAGAACATATAATATTTATCTTTCTGTGCCTACCTTATTTAAAACAAAGTGACCTTAACATCCTCCAGTTCCATCCATGTTGACACAAGTGGCAAAATTTCATTTTTAAATAGCCAAACACTATTTTATTCTGCATATATGCCAGATTTTCTGTGTCCATTCATGCACTGAGATACTTAGGTTGAGTTCATAGGTTGGCAATTGTGAGTACACAATAAATATAAGAGTGCAGTGATCTCTTCAATATATTGATTTCCTTTCTTTTGGATATATACCTAGAAGTGGGATTGGTGGATCACATGGTAGCTCTATTTTTAGTTTTTCGAAGAACTTCCATTCTGTTTCCCATAATGGCTGCACTACTTTTCTATTCCTACCAAACATGTACAAGCATTTCCCCTTTTTTTTTTTTTTTTTTTTTTTTTTTTTGGCATTCTCATCAACACTTGTTATTTTCTGTCTTTTTTATAGTAGTCATTCTAATTGGAGTGAGATGATGTCTCATTATCATTTTGATTTGCATTTGCCCATGGCAACCTTTAAAGAGAAAAATATAGCTGCAGGACATACACTACCAGGTTTCAAGTCTTAGTGTGAAACTATATTAATTAGATTATGCATACTGGTACAAAAATTAACAATTAGACTAATGGAACAGAATAGAGGGACTAGAATTTGACTTTTACAATGATAATCACCTGTAATTATGACAAATGTGTCACAGCAACTCAGTGGCAAAATAGGGGCTTTTTCAATATAAAATTTTAGACAAATTGTACATCTATATGGGGAATGCAAAACCCTACCTCACACCACCCATGCATACACAATAATTTGAGATAAATCATAAATTTAAATGTGAAATGTAAGGTAATAAGTTTTCTAGGATACACTATAGGAAACTATCTCCATGGCATTGAGTAAGCAAGAATTTTATAAACAGAATAAGTAAGACACCATAAAAAGGAGAATCAGTTGAACTTCATTAAAACTAAAAGTATCTATTATTCAAGAGATATTGTATAAAAAGGGGGTATAAAAAATAAAGACTTGTATCTAGCATGTATATATTTTTAAATTCCTATAAATATGTAGTCAATCTATTTAAAAAGTCAGCAAATTTTGTAAGAGTACTTCATGAAAGATAATATCAAGATGGCAAATAAGCATATTAAAAGGTACTTAATTGGGAAAAGGCAAGTTAAAACTGTATTGTAATACTGTGATATACCAGTTAAATGGCTAAAATAAAAAGAGTTGACAATATCAAATGCTGACAACTGGAAATCTCACACATTGCTTGTAGAGTATGCTTTCAGAAACTCGTTGGTATTTTCTGCTTACAAAAAAATATGTACTCTCTATGACCTGGCAGTTACACTTGTTGTATCTAGACACCCACAAGGAATTAGTTAATATGTCCACCAAGAAACAGACACATAAATGTTTGTAGCAGTGTTATTTGTCATATATCTACACTGGGAAAAAAAAACACATACGCATCCAAAATTCTATATACATGGGAGAGAGAAAGGAGGATTTAAAGTAACTGTGAATCTTGATATGGGAAGTTGTTATTTGGGTATTTACACTTATAAAAATTGATCAGTTGTAACTTCTGATTTATGTTCATCATTATATGTAATTTATACCTCAATAAAATAATTAAAAGTCAGGTAAAATCAATTAAATTCATATTGAAATATTACGTATGAATTTTATAACTTTTGTTTATAAAAGTTTATTAAAAGAAGTAGAGGAAAAATGAACAAGCTTCCACAGCAAACACTGATCAGCTGGAGATGTTCCAAAACTATCAGAGTTAATAAAGTCACTTTGTTAGTATTTTTCTTTGACAAATTCAGTTTTTTGTTTTTGTTTTTTATGTGGGCTTTTTTTTGCAGACATTACCTAATTAAATTGCAAAATAGATAAAACTGTTTAATCAACTCTCAAGGTTCTCTGAGAATCTTATTGGAAAAATAAACCTTGCAACTGAGCATTTATTTTAGTCTTTTTATCTCCTTTGTTCTAGGCAGAAATTGGATCTTATTTCTATTCTGTGTGGATTTTTTCTTCCAGTCCCATATTTGCAACTTGCTCGTGTATGGTGGAGATTGTTCTCTAGGAATGACCCTTAACAACCATGAGTCAAGAGCAAAACTGCAACACTCATGTGTGCAATCAGTGTTGTGAACTCTTCTGAGGTTAGTGAGGATGACCTGAACATTCATAATGATGGATCAGAACGTCAGTTTCCAGTGTATCCTGAATGAATACACAATGTGCTGGGAAAAAATCAGAATGTCTTCTAAACGTCTCCAAAATGCCCCATGCTGCTAATGTGTTATCATAATAAAGAAGGTAAAATAATGCCTCCACTGTAGGTGTACTAAAATCAGTGCAAGAACAAGTATTACCAGAGAAAACACATAATTGGATGACAACAATACTATTCCTTGTAAAATACATCATTCATAAAAAGGAACAGATGTATTACATATTCAGAGTTTAAAGTTTAATCGCCCTGTTTTAACCATTACCCAATGTAAGAGATGGAACACTAACATGTCTTTGAAGCCTCCTTGCCTCCTCCCCAGTAGCATTACTTTCTTTTCTCTGAAACTTATTCCTGAATTTTATAATTTCCCTTGTTTTCCTCAATAGTTTTTTTTTTTCAACAGTATGCATGTAGCTTTGCCAGATTTAATATTTTTATAAGGGGAATCATAATGTATTTTTTGCAATTTGTGTTTTTGGTCAATATTTGGCTTTTGTGATTCATTCATGTAGATATGAGTGTGTTTATTCATTTTTAATAATATTCTACAGTGTGAATGTAACAAAGTTTATTCATGCTAATATGAACTGATTTTATTTGCTATCATGAACAATGTTCTACAAACATCTGTGTACATGTATCCTTTTATAAGCAGGTGTTATTCTAGGGCATATATCTGGGAGTACAACTGTTGTGTCTTCTGGTATGCGCGAAATTGTTTACTAAAGTAATTGTACCAACTCACACTCCTCCCAATGGCACATAAACTCCAATTCAAATCCCTGTCAACTCTGCAAATTGATAAATATTTTTTAATGCTTGACAATCTATAGAGTACAAAATGATAAAGTCATTTAATTAAAATTTACTTAATGACTAATAGTAAATTATTGTTTTTCTAATTGTAGTTCTGAAAAAAATCTGTACATTTTTGGCCCATGATTGTATTTCTTCTAATTGGCCTTTGCTAATTCTTTGTTTAATGTAAATCTCGCAAATGTGCTCTAAGAAGTTGTTTATAAATTGGCATTTTTATTGAGATAATGTTGATTAACAAGCAGTTGTAGGAAATAATATGACTCTCATGCAACCTTTATCTTAAAGGTAACATTTTATAAAACTGGAGTGTATCATAACTAGGATATCAATGTTAATATGATTCCCTAATCTTACTCAAACTCTCAGTTTTACTTGAACTCATTTGTGTGTATTTGCATACAATTTTATTATGTGAATAGTTTCATATACCTACCCCCACATTCTATGACCACAAGGATCCCTCATGTTTCCTTACATAACCATATCTGCTTTTTTTCTGAGACTCCCACCCTATTCCTAGTTCTGGTAACCTGCACTCTATGACTAAAAGTTTGTCATTTTAAAAATGTCACATAAATACAATCATACAGCATATTACCTTTTGGTGCTGAGTTTTTTCACTCACTTTAATTCCCTGGAGATGCATCAGGTTCTTTCATATATCAGTAGTTTGCTCTTTTTAATTGCTAAACAGTATTCCATGGCATTGATTTGTCAGTTTATTAAACTATTTACCTGTTAAAGGACATCTTGGCTGATTTCAGGCTATTACAAATAAAGCTGCTCTAAACATTTTTGTGCATATTTTTCTGGAAATAAATGTTCTGGAATAAATGTCTAAGAGGATAATTGTTGGGTTGTATGGTAGTTGTATGTTTAGTTTTATAAGGAACTGCCAAAATGTTTTCCAAGGCATCCAACATTTATCATTTCCACCATGAATGCATGTCGGGTCCAGATCTCTGTATCCTCACCAGAATTTGATGTTGTTAGTATTTTTATTTTAGCCATTATAATTTGTGTGTAGTGACATCTGACTATAGCATTAATTTGCATTTCCTTCATAGTTAATGATGTTGAACATTTTTTCATGTAATTACCTGACATCTGAATATTGTATCTGGTGTAATGTCTGACTATGTCTTTTGCCTGTTTTCTAATTGGATTGCATGTTATTGTTGTGTGAAAATTTCGTACATATTCTAGATACTAGCTTTTTGTCTTTGTAGACCTCTTTGTGGTCTACAGTTATTTCCTCCCAGTCCATAGCCTGTCTTTTTATCTTCTTCACACAACTTTTGCAGAGCAAACTTTTTTAAATGAGATCCAATTTTTCCATATTTATTTTAGAGATTATGCTTTTAGTGCCAAGTCTAAGTATTTTTCCCTATCACTAGATGGTGAGCATTTTCTTCTATATATTAAATGTTTTAGAGTTTTATATTTCACTTTGATTTCCATGATTCATTTTGAGTTAATTTTTAATAACAATTAGGCCTAGGTCAAAATAATTTTTTATCTGTGGATGTTCCAGGATCATTTATTAAAAAGGCTATTCTCCCTACACTTAAATGTTTTTATGTTTCTTTCCAAAAACGAGTAGAGAATATTTATTTGAGTCTATTTCTTGGGTCTATTCTGTTCCATTATGTTTCCTCTATAAATATAACAAATTTGCCAAATGCCATTACTTAATAGCCCACAATTTCTCACAGAAATGCAATGTCACCTCTTTCATGTATGACATTACCACTGATGACTGGATCTGGATAGAGACTTGTTAGTCTCTATCATGCTGCAACACTATACAGTAAGTATGTTCATATAATAGGATGAATTCCCCCTTCTTCTTTAGGAATTTTGGAATATTTTGGCCATATGCTTTCACATATAAATTCAAGAAGAGCTTGCCAAACTTCAAAAAGTATTTTCAGATTTTGATTAGAATTATAATAAATTTGTAGATCAATTCATGGAAAATTAACATTTTTAAAGTATTAAAGTTTCTTTTCCATGAAGATGGAACATCTCTTCATTACATTTTATTCAATTTCTTTTAATAATGATACGTAAATTTTCAATATAGCTACCTGTATATTATGTCAGATATAGTGCTACATACTATGTGCTTTGTGAAGATGTAATTTTTCTTTTATACTGCATTTTCTAACTTTAGGTTCTAGTTACATAGGGCTAAATCATAGCATGAAGTAGGATAATAAGAAAACAATTAATGTTTTTATACTTAACCTTTATTGTAAAACTTGCTTAGATGGCCAGGCATAGTGGCTCAAGCCTGTAATCCCAGCACTTTGGGAGGCCGAGACAGGTGGATCAGGAGGTCAGGAGATCGAGACAATCCTGTCCAACATGGTGAAACCCCATCACTAGTAAAATACAAAAAATTAGCTAGGCGTGGTGGCACGCACCTGTAGTCCCACCTACTCAGGAGGCTGAGGCAGGAAAATTGCTTTAACTGGGAGGCAGAGGTTGCAGTGAGCTGAGATCATGCCACTGCATTCCAGCCTGGTGACAGAGCAAGACTCTGTCTCAAAAAAGAAAAAAATGACTTGCTTAGTTATTTAATATATTCCAATGCTAGGTATATACATTTTACGAGTTTTTTTTATAAATAATTCTATTAGATATTAGATTAAAATAATCATTTTTATTTCCTGCTTTCCAATCTACATATAATTCATTACATTATCTTGTCTTATTCTGGATAGAATTTGCAGAAATTATTGAATAAATGTGATGTGGTGGCAATCTGCCTTTTTCCTGATTTAGTCATCTTGACACATTCCAATTAGATCTGATTATTAACTGTAGATTTTAGGTAGACACTATTTTTCAGGATAAGACATTTTTATTCCATTTCTAGTTTGCTTAGAATTCATTTTAATTATGAGCAGTAGTTATTGACGCTTTTTCTTCTTTTTTAGAGACAGGGTCTCACTCACTCTATCATCCTGGCTGGAGTGCAGTAGCGCAGTCGCACAGTCATAGCTCACTGCAGCCTCAAACTCTTGGATTCAAACTATCCTCCTACCTCCGCCTCCCAAGTAGCTGGGACCACAGATGTATGCACACTATGCCTTGACATTTAAAAAAAAATTGTAGACATGAATTCTCACTGTGTTGTCCAGGCTAGTCTCATTCTCGTGGCTTCAAGCAATCCTCTACCCCAGCCTCCCAAAATGCTGAAACATTAGGTATAAGCCACAGTGATATATATTTTTTTTAACTTTTAAAACACCGCATTCTGGAAGCAAACATATGTTTGTATTTAAATGTGTGCTTTGGGCTTTGACAAATGATGTGAAGACTTTAAAGATAAAATATGTTTTTGGCTCTTCAGAGGCATGCAAAGTTTATAATGAGATAAAATTAAATAGGTTGAATCATTTTCCTAAAACTCATATAATTGCTAAGTACATGGATTTTGCAGTGAAAAGATCTAGATTTGTTTCTTCATTTTCCCTTTTATACCTAGTGCTTCATCTTGGCCAACTCTTTTACAAAATTCTTCATTGACAAAATGAAAAACATTTTATCTACTTTATATGACCATCATAATATACATAAAACACAAAAATAGTAATTGGGATAAAATGAATGCTCTATAAATGATAGGATCTGCTATAATTAGAATATGGTAATCCCCTAATTTATCACTTATTTTTCCTACTTCATTTAGGCATAATAAATTGGGCACTGTTCTTGAAAATAAGAACCATAAAATCTAAATTCTTTACAAAACACAAAGATACTCGCATTATTGAATATGTAAATTTAACTGTGGCAGCATAATATTTTGCTATCTAATTGTGTGTTTTTTTTCTGGTTATTTTGCTCATCCTCTGTCAATAAATACACTACATTCAGGAAGAGATGATAAAGTGAAAACAATAATCACACTGTGGGCTTTTTCACTCTAAAGATTTAGTAAAAGTATTTAGAGGTAACAAATATTCTTGAATGCTTTGGCTTTCAATTATAATAAAAGAACTTGAGATAAAAAATGTTTTGTTTTTATTTCTGAATCCTTTAGGACTTAAAATATGGTAATCACATCAAAAACAAAAAAGTGGAGTGGAAAGGAATTCATGAATATGTAGAGTTTTTTTCTCATCGAAAAGATAGAATTTTAGCAGTGGATAGAAAAAAGAGAAGAGGTGATTGATGTTTAAGGAAGATAGATGATTTCTGCTAGTGGATTCCAGGGCCCCTCCCATGTAGAATCCCAATGTGTCAGTGAGGTAGGACTACCTGAAATATACTGAAACTCCAGTATATTTCCAAATAAATTCTGGGATAATGTCAGAGGAGAAGAGATGTCCACAATACTGCCTGGGATATTATAAGTCTCACAGAGAACTTGCAACTTACATGGCATCCATGGGATGTGAAATTATTTCCTGAGCAAAGTGCCTAGACGAGCTCTGAACATAACTTCATTCTATCTCATACAAACCAATGAACTATAGGTAGAAAAGTTCAGAATTTTGAGATGTCATGAGAGTTGTGAACTGGTTGCAAAGTCAAGATCATCTACAGAGACACTGAGGTTGGGTTCAAGAAGACATGGTTCATAGGACCTAAAATTGAGGACTAGAATGGGAATGTGCACCTCAGCAAGCACTCAGAAACAATGCAAACCATCACTAATCTGACAGGATGAGTCACATCTCAGCAGAGAGAAGATAACCAATGAGAGAAGATAACCAAAAGTCAATTGCAAATTCAGTTCCCGCATTTAAAATGCCCAGTGAAATTCGCCTGAACCCAGAAGCTTCCTAGGAGAGGGAGAAAAAAAAAAAAAAAAGAAGAAGAAGATGACGACGACGACGAAGAATGAGTAAGAAAGCAGAATATGAACTGACCCTATTAATCCTAAATTGATTGAATTTTAAACCAGAAGCAACTAGATTACCATCAATGTCAAGATTATACTTTTCTCCACAAAGGAAAAATGCAGACCTATAAGCTAAATTGAGCTTCCCCAAAGTTCATATTTTATGTTTGCTATGCCTTGAATTTTCTGTAACTGTGTAAAATTCATATCCACTACCGAAATTTAAAAAAAAAAAAAAAAAAAAAAGCTTTTATAACTATTGTTTGTTTTTCTTGGGCTAGACTGGTGAAAACATTTTTAGCTAACAGTCCAAGACGCCTAAAGTAAAAAGTATTTTTTTCTTTGTGAATTTCCCCAAAATAAGCACAGGCAATCCTCACTGTTCCCAGGAAACTAAAGGCATAAATCTTGATTTTTCCCCCCATTTCTGATTCAATATGCACAATTGCTTCTACTATCTGAATGACAAATGGTTGGGGAGGGCCAGTTTCTCTATTGGCTAAATTTCCTATGATCCCTGGCTTAATTGACTCAGTGCAACATTGACAGCAATTTCATACAATAGTAATCATTCCAAGTTTTTTCCTTATTAGAGAAGTGTTATTCTCCAAAAGATTCTAAAAGCTGAGGGTCTCAAGTTGAACTGCCATAGTTTTGCCTGTATATTATTAAAAATATTAACAGCTATTGTTGAGTGAGTCGGGTTTGCAGACATGAATGCATTCTGAGAAAGCCTGATGATTGGGCTAGAGTATAATAATAGAACCAAAACACTGTACATTGCAGAATAAAACTACAGATCTCCTGCCCCTTTTACAATTCTGTTTTTAGTAATTTAACTTTTTGTCTGCAATGAATGTGCATTATTTGGATAATATGTAAAATACAGACACAAACACTTTTTAAAAAAATAGTTGGAGGGAACTAAACAGTTAACTGGTGCAAATGCCTTGAGAGGTCAGTGAATTAAGATTCTGCATGTCCTAGCCCTACTTAGGTCATGCTTTCTAGACAGTGTAAAAGTTGGCAGTCATTCTCAAATGTTTGTTGCATTAACTCATTCTAGGGAGAAACTAGTACATTAAAAAAGGTGGCACATATTTTAGATTATTCTTAGAAAGAACGTATGTAACTGAGTTCATAAAATTCCCTGCATAGATCATGTCTTTCCAATGTTTTTACCTCCATCTGAGAATGGGTAGCAAATTGTCTCACATCAAGAGAATTGTCAACAACTATTTTAATGAATAAATTTGATGTGTATTGTAAATTCAGGTTTTTCAGTCATTCACATAACTGTCATTAACTTTGCAACCTACATATATTTTGCACAATTCTTAATGCTGAAATAAAGATACCATATTTGAAACCATAGCAACATTTTATATTACGCAAAAGGAAGGTCTCAGGGGCAGAGACTGCCGCCTAATGGGAACACATGATGCTTGGCTGTGTTTCATCATTCTAATATTCTATTAAAACTAGTCTCAGTTTAAAGGATTTCAGTACTGCCAGTTTCCTTATGAAGTTTTCACTTCTCATATGAATTTTATTTGTGTTGGCTGAGGCTCACAACTGATATTTTCCCAGATTCAGGTTTTCAGTGAATAAAATAAAAATGGAAATTAATCACATCTTAACTTTTGGAATAGTGTCAGTTTAAGCATCACAGATTCTAAAATTAAGCCATATTGTTTGGTTATAGGATTTTCATTTTAATGCTTTACTTGGGACACCAACTTGTATTTTCCAAGAAAAGGAAACAAATACCCTTCTTCTCCCACACACTAGTGTTCTGTACTCTTTGCTTATATTCTTCAGTCTATTTAAGAATGACATGAAAATGAATTTTCAAGAAAAATATATTAAGAACTTTAAATCCTATAGATTTTTATGTAAAGTTTATAATTCTTTAATGTATTAATTTTGAGTTTTTATCAAAGTAATGGGAAAGTTTTAAAGATTAAATATGTGTACTAATTTATTAAGTAAAACTCTTTTTCTACTGTTAATTTCTAAAAGTAATTTGTCACATGAATCTTTACACAAATAAAACTGAATAACATAAACTAGCTTTTAGAAAGGTATTTTTTCTCACATAGCTCTTATTTTTAACAACTTACAACTTGGTACAGGATCCAATTTTATCTTACTTTATAAAGAACAGGTAGTTTTGGTTACATGAATAAGCTATTTAGTGGTGATTTCTGAGATTTTGGTGGACTTGTCACCCAAGCAGTATACACTGTACCCAGTATGGAGTGTTTTATCCTTCATCCCCCTTCCCCTTTTCCCCAGAGTCCTCAAAGACTATTATATCATTTTTATGTCTTTGCATCCTCATGACTTAGCTCCCACTTGTTAAGTCAGATCATAAAATACTTGGATTTCCATTCCTGAATTAGTTCACTTAGATTAATTGTCTCCAACTCCATCCAAGTTGCTGCAAATGCCATAATTTTTTGTTTTGGCTGAAGATGATTCATACATAACTCACATTTTACTTAACCACTCATTGGTTGATTGGCCTTTAGGTTAGTTTCATATTTTTGCAATTGCAAATTGTGCTGCTACAAACAGTCATGTGCAAAGTCTTTTTCATATAATGACTTTTTTCCTCTGGGTAGATACCCAGTAGTGGGACTGCTGGATCAAATGGTAGTTCTACTTTTAGTTCTTTAAGAAATTTCCATACTGTTTTCCACAGTGGTTGTATGAACTTACATTCCCATCAGCAGTGTACAAATCTTCCACACTTCACCACATCCAGGCCAACACCTAGATTTTTAATCTTTTTTAAATTATGGGCATTCTTGAAGGAGAAATGTGATTTCTCATTGTGGTTTTAATTTGCATTTCCCTGCTAATTAGTGACATTGAACATTTTTTCTTATGTTTGTTGGCTATTTATATATCTTCTTTTAAGAAAGCAGAAAATCAAACACCGTATATTCTCACTCATAGGCGGGTGTTGAACAATGAGAACACATGGACACAGGGAGGGGAGCACTACACACTGGGGTTCGTTGGGGGAAAATGGGGGAGGGGCAGGGGGGTGGGGAGGTGGGAAGAGATAGCATGGGGAGAAATGACAGATACAGGTGAGGGGACGGAAGGCAGCAAACCACACTGCCATGTGTGTACCTATGCAACAATCTTGCATGTTCATCACATGTACCCCCAAACCTAAAATGCAATTAAAAAAAAATTAAAAAAAAAAAAGAATAGTCTATTCACATCCTTTGCCCCACTTTTTTGATGGGGTTGAGTTCCTTTTAGATTCTGGATGTTAGCCATTTGTTGGATGCATCATTTGCCAATATTTCCTCCCACCCTGTGGGTTGTCTATTTACTCTGCAGATTATTTCTTTTGCGTTTAGTTTAAGTAGGTCCCTTTATTTATTTATTTATTTTTGTATTTGCTTTTGGGTTCTTGATCATTAATTCTCTGTCTAAGACAATGCCTATAAGAGTTTTTCCAATGTTATCTTCTAGATTTTTTATGGTTTCAGTTCTAGATTTAGACCTTCAATCCATGTTGAGTTGATTTTCGTATAAGATGAATGATGACGAACAAGTTTCATTCTCCTACATGTGGCTTGCCAGTTTTCCCAGCACCAATTTGTTGAATAGGGTACCCTTTTCCAACTTTATGTTTTTGTATGCTTTGTCACAGATCAGTTGGCTTTAAGCACCTGGATTTATTTCTGTGTTTTCTATTATATTCCATTGGTCTATCCTACCTTTATATTGGTAACTGGCTGTTTTCATAACTATAGTCTGTAATATAGCAAGAAATCAGGTGAAGTGATAACTCCATATTTGTTCTTTTTGCTTAGTAATGCTTTGGCTATACAGGCTCTGTTTTTGTACCACATGAATTTCAGAATAGTTTTTCTTCCTAGATTTGTAAAGACTGATGATGGCATTTTGATAGGAATTGCACTGAATTTATAGATTGCTTTTGGCAATATGGTCATTGTCACAATATTGATTTTACCCATCCATGATCATCAGAATGTTTCAATTTGTTTTTGTCATCTATGATTTCTTTCAGCAGTATTTTTTAGTTTTCCTAGTAGACAGCTTTCACCTTCTTGGTTAAGTATATTTCTAAGTATTTTATATTTTTTACAGCTTTCATTACTTTGAGGTATTTCTGTCTCTTCTTTGCCAATTTGGCTGAGGGTTTTGTCAAAAAGAGATGCTGGATTTTGTCAAATGCTTTCTCTGCATCTACTGAGATGACCATATGATTTTTTTCCTTTTAATTCTGTTTATGTGGTGTATTACATTTATTGTCTTGCATATATTAAATCATCCCTGCATTCGTGGTATAAAACCCACTTAATCATGATGTATATTATCTTTTTGATATGCTGTTGGATTTGATTAGTACTTTGTTGAGGATTTTTGCATCTATGTTCATCAAGAATATTGGTCTGTAGTCTTCTTTGTTATGTCCTTTCCTGGTTTTGGCATTAGGGTAATACTGTTTCATAGAGTGATTTAGGGAGACTTTCTTCTTTCTCCATCTTTTGGAATAGTTTCAGTAGAATTGGTACCAGTTCTTCAAATGTCTGATAGAATTCAGCTATGAATCCATCTGGTCCTAGACTTTTTTTGTGCTGGCAACTTTTTAATTAGTTTCAATTTGCTACTTGTTATTGGTCTGTTCAGAGTTTCTATATATTCCTGATTTAATCTAGGAGGGTTGTATATTTCCAGGAATTTATCCATCTCCTCCAGATTGTGCATGTAAAGGTAGCCTTGAATAATATTTTGTATTTCTGTGATATTGGTTGTAGCGTCTCCCATTTTGTTTATTATTGAGCTTATTCGTATCTCCTCTTTTCTTGGTAAATCTTGCTAATAGTTTACCAATTTTGTTTACCTTTTCAAAGAATCATCTTTTTGTTTCATTTATCTTTTGTATTTTTTTTTTCAGTTTCATTTTTTTTCTGTTCTTTGTTATTGCTTTTTTTTCTGCTGAGTTCGGCTTTGGTTTATTCTTGTTTTTCTGTTTCTTTGGGGTGTGACATTAGGTTGTCTATTTGTGCTTTTTCAGACTTTCTGATGTAGGCATTTAATGCTATGACCTTTCCTCTTAGCAAACTTTTTGCTGTATCTCAGAAGATTTGATAAGTTGTGTCACCATTATTGTTCTGTACAAAGAATTTTTAAATTTCCAATTGATTTCATTGTTGACTCAAGGATTATTCAACAGCAGTTTATTTAATTTCCATATAGTTGTACAGGTTTGAGGGTTCCTTTTGCAGTTAATCTGCAGTTTTATTCCACTTTGGTCTGAGACGATGCTTGATATGATTCCAATTTTCTCAAATTTATTGAGATTTTTCTGTGGACTATCATATGATCTATCTTGGATAATTCCATGTTCTGATGAAAAGATGTATATTCTTTGTTGCATAAAATGTTCTATAAATATCCATTTATTCTAGGGCATAGTTTAGGTCCATTGTTTCTCTGTTAACTTTCTGTCTTAATGATGTGTCTAGTGCTGTCAGTAGAGTACTGAAGTCCCTCACTATTACTGTTTTGCTGTCTATCTCATTTCTCATAGTAATTGTCTTATGAATTTGGGAGCTCCAGTATTAGGTGCATATATATTTAGGATTATGATATTTTCTTGTTGGACTAATATTTTTATCATTACATAATGTCTGTCTTTTTGGTTAACTATTGTTGCTTTAAAGTCTGCTTTGTCTGGGATAAGAATAGCTATTCCTGCTTGATCTTGGTTTCCATTTGCATGGAATATCTTTTTCCACCCCTTTACCTTAAGCTTATGTGAGTCATTATATGTTAGGCGAGTCTCTTGAAGACAGTAGATACTTGGTTGGAGGATTTTTATTCTTCCATCTGCCATTCTGTATCTTGTAAGTGGAACATTTAGGTAATTTATATTTGAGTATATTCAATTAGTATTGAGACTTGAGGTACTATTCTATTCATCATGCTAGTTGTTGCCTAAATACTGTTCTTTTTTTCATTGTGTCATTGTATTATAGACTATGTGAGATTTATGGTTTTAGGAGGATAATTTTGGCGAATGTCAAGGTTTATTTTCCAAGATTTAAAACTCCCTTGAGCATTTCTTGTCAGGCTGGCTTGGTAGTGGCAAATTCACTCAGCATTTGTCTGTGATTTTCTCTTTCATTTATGAAGCTTAGTTTTGCTGGATAGAAAATTCTTGGCTTACTGGCTGCCAATTATTTTGTTTGAGAAGTCTAAAGACAGGACCTCAATCCCTCTGGATTGTGGAACTTCTGCCTAGAAATCTGCTGTTAATCTGATAGGTTTTCTTTTATAGGTTTCCTGATGATTTTGCCTCACAGTTCTTAAGATTCTTGCCTTCATCTTGATTTTAGATAATCTGATGTCTATAATGCCTAGGTGACAATCTTTTCACAATTAATTTCCCAGGCATTCTTTGAGCTTCTTGTATTTGGATAGCTAGATAATCACTAGCAAAGCCAGGAAAGTTTTCCTCAATTATTCCCTCAAATAAGTTTACCAAACTTTTATATTTCTCTTCTTCTTTAGGAACACCAATTATTTTTAGGTTTGGCCATTTAACATAACCCCATATTTCTTGGAGGCTTTGTTCTTTTCTTCAATTGTTTTTGTTTTGTCTTCATCTGATGGGGTTAATTTGAAAGCCTTGCCTTCAAACTCTAAAGTACTTTCTTCTACTTGTTCTAGTCTGATGTTGAATCTTTTCATGGCATTCTGTATTTCCCTAAGTGTGTCCTGTTTCCAAAAGTTGATTGTTTTTTCTTTATGAAAAACAATAATTTCTATTTTTCTGGAAATTTTTCTATCCACATCCTGAACTTTTAAAAAAAAGTTTCTTTAAGTTGGTTTTCACCTTTCTCTAGTAACTTGAGTAGCTTAATAGTCCATCTTCTGAATTCTGTATCTGATAATTCAGAGATTTCTTCTTGGTTTAGATCAATGGTTGGGGAGATAGTGTGATCTTTTGGGGGTGTTAAGAAACTCTGTTTTGTCATATTACCAAAATTACTTTTCTGGTTCTCATTTGAGTAGACTATTTCTTCAAACTCTTCTTGAATTTACTTTTAATAGAACTAAATTTTTTAATTTAAATTTCTTTTATTTCTCCTCTTAAGGATCAGATTTTATTGCTTATTTTAGCCCAGTTTGATTATTGATGCTTATGGGGTGAAGACTCTACGAGCTTCTTAGTTATAGAGTCTTTGTGCACTGATTTTCCTTGATGCTGGTTGTAGCAGTCATATTCTTGATGTGCAGTTCAGTTCACTGTCTCCTATGGAGTTGTAATGACTGGGATCTCTTGAAACTTATCTTGTTCTCTCATGGTGTATACTTTAATTTTTTTCCTGGTGTTTGATTTACTGAGTTGATGATCTGGGCTTCAAGCCAGTAGGGAATGTATTACTGGGTAGGCACTAGTTGCGGCTAAGGCAGGTGTAATACCCATTAGTGGGCCAAGATCCCAGTCTTGAGGAGGGTGGCTGCGGAGTTCTCAATTATATGTGCTGCGATTATATCAGAGTGAAGAGTGGGAGCTACTTCAGCTCCACTTGTCAGGTCAGCAGGAAAGCCATTTACCTCACAGCCTCACTTCGGTCCTAGTGTTTCAGCTATTCAGATCAGGCACCTCTTTTCATCTATAGGACTGCTGATGTTCCAAGTAGGGAGGAACTGTGACTCTGCCTCTGATGCAGGCTGGAATCTGGAGGGTGTACTTCCAGTCACCCTGAATTGTTCTAGGAGGGTTGTCTATCGGTATCTCCATGGTGCTTTCCTGTGAGGCAAGCCCAAACTGTGTCTGTAGTGGAATGCCTTGGGGGTAACAAGTACCCCTTCTCCAAGGCCCTTCATGATCACAGAAGTTGGCCTGTTGGGGCAGAGGTGCAGACTTTTCCTACCATACCCAGCGCTGCAATTGTGTTTCTGTTGTGAGAAATTACTCACCAACAGAAAGACCTGGAACTTGAGGCCCACTGTTCAGATTCTTTTGTCCCATGGGGTGATACTTTGATGTGGTGTGCTCTCTCCCTTTCCCTAGGGATGGGGTTCCCTGAGAGCCAGACTGCAGTAACTAGTACTGCTCTTCCAGGTCTAGCCACCCAGGGGGGCTACCAGGCTCTGGGTTGGTGCCAGAGAATGTCTGCAAAGAGTCTTGTGATGGAACCAGTCTTCAGGTCTTCTAGCGGTGGATACCAACACCTGCTCTGGTGGAGGTGCCTGGGGGTGATGTAGACTCTGTGAGAATCTTCGGTTATAGCTAGGTTTATTGTGTCGGCCTTCCCAAATGTCGGTTATGCTAGCAGCGAAGTTTTCACATGGACAAACTCAGGACCTCCAGTTAGCCAGGATTTTGCCGGCAGGGGTAATAACTATCGTTGTCTCCTTGGGAAAAATAACACTGGAAGCAGTGTTATTCTGTCATGAATTGCTGTGATGGCCTGAGTTGGTCGGCTTCCAGCCATGAGACAGTGCTCTCAAGAGAGCACCAGCTGTGGTATTAGCAGTGGGATCTGAGGTTGCCCCAAGGTGCCTAGGAGTAGTATCCTTGTTTCTCAGGTGATAGACGGAGCCATAAAGCTCCCAAGAGTTTATGTCTTTTGTGTTCAGCTACTGGGGCAGGTAGAGAAATACTGGCAGGCTTGGGCAGGGTCAGGTGGGTCTGAGCTCCTCTCCTTGGATAGGGCTTGTTGTAGTCACTGTGGGGGATGGGGGATGGTTCTCAGGCCAAAGGGTTTACGTTCCAAACGGGATTATGGCTGCCTCTGCAGTGCAGTATAGTTAGCCAGAGACGTGGGGGACAGCTGGTACTGAAAGGCCTCACCCACTCTCATTCACTTGGCAAGGTAAATCTGGCTCTTGCAGTGCCCCATGAACAGTGCTGAGTTAGATTCAGGCAACCTGCAGGCCGAACTCAAACCTGCCCCAGGCCATAAGCTTCCCCGCTGAGAAAGCAAGCTGGCTTTCAGGCCACGCCTCTTGCCCCACCCTGCCGTCTGCGTCTGCTCACAATGGCAGTGAGGCTGTGCTCCTGTCTGCAGCAGTTCCCATTCATCCCCAAGATTCTGCTCAAGGAAGTTTGTGTCCAGTAGAGATTATCATAAAATTCACCTGGAAGCTTCTTTTACCCTGTGAGCCCTTCCTAATTCCTCTGGTTGCCTACCCCAAGGATCCCAGTGAGATACAGTCAGGGATGGCTTCCTTGGACTGAAGCTGGAGACTGGGAGTACATACAAGCCTCTTTCCACTGCTGCTACTACTTTTATATTTCAGACAACTCCCTAAATCCACTCCAGTTCTAGGTAAGGTTTAAATCCTTCTGTGATCTGGATTTTCAGATTCCCCAAGGGAGATGTGTGTTTGGAGGCAGGTTTTCTGCTTCTCACACTTAAGGAACTCAGTTTTGTTTTTTGTTTTTGTTTTTGTTTTTTTTTTTGTTTTGTTTTGTTTTTGCCTGTCTCACTGATTTTGCAGTAGCACGGCATTTCTTACAAAGGATCTGAATTGTTTTGCTTTTCCTGCTTATAGCCCTGTGGTGGTTCTCCAAATAAAGTTCACAGTGTAAATTTCTACACATTGTTCTGTCTTGCCAAGTGGAAGATGCATGTTAACCCTGCCTCCTATTCACCATCTTCTCCTGGTGAACCAGATCCCATTTTAAAACCCAACTCAATATAAAAATTAGCGGGGCAAGTCCTAACTACTGAGGAGGCTGAGGCAGGAGGATCACTTGAACCCTGGAAGCAGAGGCTGCAGTGAGCCAAGATCATGCCTCTGCACTCCAGTTTAACAGAGCAAGACTACCTCTGAAAAAAAAAAAAAAAAAAAAAAAAAAAGTAACAAAAAGAACCCAATTCTGATAAGTTTCTTGTGAAGAGTAAAGGAATTCTGATTTATAACTTTAAAATAGTCTAAAAATTGTGGAAATTAATAGCTAGCAGTTCTTTGTAGGCCTTTATTAGTATTGATTGTCTTCAGCAAAATTAAATTGGACCCAGACAGAAAGCAGGCCAAGACAGGACTGCTCAGTGCTGGAGGGCACACATCCCTTGTTGCTACCTCAACAAGCAGTTTGGTTTTGTGTTTTGCTACCACGGGAATTTTCCTTACTTTATAGCCAAGATGGGTTTCTGTATCTCCATTTTCTATCCACCATTACCTAGAACACTCAAGTCGTTTTCTAACTCTCTAGGTAATTACTTTATTCATTTTTATGTACATGCAATTATTTTCTTTAAAAATATCCTAAAAGATAGCTGATTACTGCTGTCAAACAGTAATACAAAGTAAAAATGAGCATGAAGATTGATCTTACCTATTAGATTTACACACTAAAGATAAACATTTTACAAAAAAAATTAAAAATAAGGGGCAAACATTAAATTAACTTACCATACCTATACGATATAGTAATGCATTAAGAGAATTCTTATCTACAAATGCACAGAAATACAGTGGGAGAAAAAAGAGCAAATATACAATTACTTTAATATTTAGTACAGATGAGAAATATTTTAATCAAATGTCACAGTAGTTAATAAAATGAAAAACATTAATTTGGGGCAGATGTTATAATGGTTTTCATAGAGGAGGTTTTTGAGACACAACAGGAATTACTGATAGTCTTTTCAGATGAGGTAAGTATACAGCCACTACGTTTCGGATGAAAAGAACATTATCAAGGTTGCAGTTCGGAACATGATTTTTTTGGTTCATACCCTGTGGAGAAGATCTCTGGTGCTTTTGTTGACCAAAATACCACCCCATTTGCCTGGGTAATGGAATCCAAATTCTACGTTGGGTAGCCACCATTCCACATTTTTCCCTCTAGGAACTACTCCCTTATCCTAACCCCAGGTACCCTAGAGGGGTGAGCATGAGACTAAATCTGAGCCCACTAGAATTAATCATGGAATCTTACTAGCTATACTGGAAAACTGCAATGCTTTTTTCACTTAAGATTGCAGAAACCTAAAAACCATGTAAGCCTGAAGCTGACAAAACTATCATCACTATCATATTGTACCTGAGATAATGTACATGACAAAAAGTAAAAAAAAAAAAAAGAAATTCTCTTCAGGGCCAGGTGCAGTGGCTCATGCCTATAATCATAGTACTTTGGGAGGTCAAGGTGGGCTATCACCTGAGGTTAGGAGTTCGAGACCAGCCTGGCTAATATGGTAAAGCCCTGTTTCTACTAAAAATACAAAAAATTAGCAGGGCATGATGGCACATGCTTGTAATCCCAGCTACACACAAGGCTGAGGCACAAGAATCGCTTGAACCCAGGAGGCAGAGGTTGCAATGAACCAAGACTGTGCCATTGTACTCCTGCTTGGTCAACAAGAGCGAAACTCCATCTTAAAACAAAACAAAACAAAACAAAAAACAAAACAACAACAACAAAAAAAACTGCCCTTCAGAAGGAAAAAAGAAATGAGGAGTGACAAAACCTTAATGCCATTTGCTGTTGTCCTAATTCTGGAGTAGCGAACTCAAAAATCTTCAACTAAGGGTGGTGATAGAAATGTGTAGAACTGTATCTGTGAAACATTGATGTGCTTTGTAAAAAATGAAGACATTCCAATCATAGCCATTGGCACTTCGCTTTTTCGGATATTACTGTGGTCTCAATAGCTTTGTGGGTAGATTTGTCCTGATGGGCACCTGCTGGCACCCTCAGCATGAATCTTAGAGGGTGATCTACATCTGGGTTTTCAGTTATATAAACAAATTTTCTTTTTCTTTTCCTTTACTTTTCTTGTTTCTTTCCCTTTCCCCTCATTCTTTCCTGTATTATTTTTAGTTGGATTTTCAACTCTCGACCAAAAGATAATATTTCTACAACATGAAAAAACAAAAATAATAATGAAAGGTTATGTCTTTCAGTGACAGAATCTGAAATGTATCGACAATTCTATTTTATAGTCAATTAGCCTGGCAGTAGACTTGCAAGGTAGAGTACAGGGTCACACAGTGTGACCCCAGACAGGAAAGCAGTATTAGTGTCATCTGGAGACTTACTAGATATTCAAATTCCTAGGCGTCACCCTGAGCCTCCTGTATCAGAAACAACCACCTGTATTCCATATGATTCTTGCGCACCCCAAAGTTTCATTGGCGCTTTTGCGGGGCGGTGGGGGTGTGGTTGGATGATGATCAGAAACATATTCAGACATTCACACATTAAGTGACTCTGAGCTATTTAGTGGCAGTGGTAAGGGAGAAAAATGTAACACCTCAAGAAGAAAGACTGACATATTTTATAGATAAAGCAACATAGTAATGACATACATGAATAAATGTATGAATGTCAGCAGGAAAGAAGAGCAAGATTAATTTAGAATTTAACGAAGGACAGACACAGTTGTGTAAGCTCTATGAATACACTAACTAGGTTTAAATGACAACTTTACTATTTCCTTCCTATGTTAAACCTCTCTCTACTCCAGTTCTCTCATTACTATAATGGGGAAAATATGAATGCTTAATCCTTGTGATTATTATGGAAATTCAGTGAGTTAATATTAAGGTTATACACAAAGTTCCTAGATTAGGCCAGGTACATGACACACCCAATAAACATTAAATAAAGCTTAACTCTATAATTGCTCTATCAAATTTAGTAGCCCATAACTACACATGACTATTTAGATTTAAATGTAAATAAAGTAGGATTAAATATTTTACTCCTCAGTAGGACTAACTGAATTTCAAGTACTCAATAGCCATCTATATTACAGAACATTTTCATCACCAGAAAATCTCAATCACACAGCAATGCAGCTGCGAGATGTCTAAGGATAGTATCAGGTGTCCTTAGGTGAGGTGATGATCTAGTTTGTTAGGAGAAAAAGGACTATCAGGTCTCCCAACTGTCATCACACGAAATAGCAAACATCAGCCGGATGCAGTGGCTCATGCCTGTAATCCCAGCACTTTGGGAGGCTGAGGTAGGTGGATCACCTGAGGTCAGGAGTTCGAAAACAGCCTGGCCAACATAGTGAAATCCCATCTCTACAAAAAGTACAAGAAAATTAGCCAGGTATGGTGGTGCTTGCCTGTAATCCCAGATATTTGGGAGGTTGAGGCAGGAGAATCTCTTGAACTCAGGAGATGGAGGTTGCAGTGAGCCGAGATCAGGCCACTACACACCAGGGTGACAGTGAGACTTCATCTCAAAAAAAAAAAAGAAAAAAAAGGAAATAGCAACCATTGACCTCCTCACTCTCCTGATGGGGTCTTCTGTCTCCTTCTGATACTTTGAAGCCAACGTTGGCTGAACTGTAAACTGAACCTGAGTGTGAGCCTGCTCACGGTGACAGCCTCCTTTTCTGACCAGACCTGTCCCTCCTGCTTCTCACTTACTGAGTGAGTACAAGTTGGGATGTGCCCAGGCTTCTCCCCACTGCTAACCAAACCATCTTTCTCAAAGCCCTCAATGTGTTTTTTTCCTCCATCCTAAAAATTGTGAACTCAGTTTGGAAGATTCTAAGTATAAAAACAAAGAAGACATGACTCTCAGTATATTCTATTATCCAGTCTCAGTTCTGACTATTCTACTGTCATCTCTAATTCAACCTCAAAATCAAGGTCATCATGAAACGGGTTCCTAGGATCCTTCCCTATGATCTCTCTTTCCGAACAATGTTGTGAAGCCTTTCTACTAGTCAGGCTTCCTCTCTGAACACTGACTCTACCAGCTCATTTGTACATCTGCACACATGCACTTGTTGTGTTCTTTTGCCTGGGACAGCTGCTTTAATCTCCTCTCCACATCTCGAAATCATTCCATCCATAAATGCACAGCTCAAGTCTTATCTGGAAGCCATTTCTGAATAGTTCCTACATCAGTGATGCCCTAATGTAAGTCTATAACACATAATTCAGAACTTATTTATGTAACATTTTCTTCTCTATATATCATATTATTCTAATTCAGAAACATATCATCCTTTATAGCTGCAAAACTGATACTGATGTTTAAAAACAACTCAGGAGGAAGTCTATTGTGTTATTTTTGAGACAGGGTCTCACCCTGTCACCCAAGCTGGAGTGCAGTGGCATAATCATGTCTCACTGCAGCCTCAACATTCTGGGCTCAAGCAGTCCTCTCACCTCAGTACCCAGAGTAGCTGAGACTACAGGTACATGCCACCAGGCCCAGCTAATTTTCGTATTTTTTATAGAGATGGGGTTTTGCCACGTCACCAAGGCTGGTCTCGAATTTTCACCATGTTGCCATATCAACATGTTGCCCAGACTAAGCTCAAGTGATCCTCCTGCCTTGGCCTCCCAAAGTGCCGGGAATACAGGTGTGAACTTCTGTGCCCAGCTATTTATCTCATTATGATGAAGGATTGGGCAATACTGAATTGCTAAATCAGTGTCCTCCAGTAGGGCTGATTGGTTCTAGTGGACATTTGGAAGAGGTGGCTTTCAATAAGAGCATGGAAAATTCATCAGCAGCAGATAAAGCTGCAGATAGATGTTTAAATGTGATCATGAAAGTTTGTGAAAGTCTTAAGATACTTTCGATTTTCTCAGTGAGGCAAGAACCATGTTAGCCAAGTGAAAGGGAGGATGAAGGGAGAGGTGGCAGAAATTTGAGTAATAAAGAAAAAAATGCCTTCTGTTTAAATAGGAAATACAATGGCCTAGGAAACTGTGGCATATTTGCTACAAGGTGAGGACAAGAGGAACATAATAGAATTAGATTCCAGGTGTGACTGAAACTTTTTGGAGCTAGAGTATTAGAGAGGGGAAGACAGAAAGATAATATTGTGGATGGGAATTAGGTAATTTGAAATTGAGAATACAGAGTGGTTGCAGGAAATGATCGTGGCTGGGTGCCCGAGTTAGGATGAAGAACAGATAATTGAAGAGCAGTGGGTCAGTGAGGCCCACCCGAGAAGCCAGATAATTAGAAACATTATCTACCACAATGTTGAAATCACCAATAATTAAAACAAGAGTAGTAATGAAGGCAGTGATGATGAGCCTAGAGCGAAACACTTCAAGAATTCTAGGGGAGTGTGACCTGGAAGGGAACAGAGAAGGATGATGAGTGGCTTGTGAATGCTCCTGAGAACGTGGTGTCACCAGGCAAGAGTAGTGAGGTGAAGCAATGTTCACAGAACATGATGAAAACACGGTATATTTTTGCCAAAGATTTGTGTTTTGACAAAAACTATGCATTACACTTTAAAAACCTCTAAAATAAGACTCCTATACTTGTGTAAAAGTCTAGAGCTTAAAACTTCTCTCGAATTGTTAGTGCCTGCTGAAGCAAGTATAGATCACATGTGGCTTGAAAAGCAGAGGGGTATATCTTTATTACAAAATTTAATTAAAAGAAATATTTTAGAATGTTGCTTTTTATTCATAATAATTGGCTATATAAAAAGGATAGCTCTGAAGGGGAATCATTTGTTCCCTATTTAATTTTTATCAGCCCATACTTCTCCCCACCATCTCATTAGTCATTTTGACTTCACTGTGTTTGCCTTCTTAAAATATGGAGCAGATAAAAATTGATGGCTCATAAACACATATTAAAGAGTAATTTGAGATTTATAGAAGAGAATAAAGAGGAACAGAGCAATGGCCACTACAGACAATGTTTCATGCAGGTAAAATGAAATAATCCATACCCACAGAGTGCTCTTGTGTGCATGTATGTTTATACATGCAGGTTTCCAGAGAGGGAGAGGGAGGGAGGGAAAGGGTGGGGGGGGGGGAGAGAGAGAGAGAGAGAGAGAGAGAGAGAGAGAGAACTGACTTTTAACTGAATCCTAGAAAGCTGTTGTAAAATCCTCATAAAACAAATACACTCTTGTATACATTTATTTATCTAAAGGACTTTTTTCTGTATCCTGTATAGCCACTGTTATTTAAAAATATATAGAGTTGGCAACCCAGCAGGTAGAACATGACTCATCTATAGGTGATGTTCAAATAAGTATGGCCTCTTATTTGCAAACGTCAATCAAATTAAAAATAATTTTTTGGTGACACAATGAAATTTGTGCACTTACTCAAATTCATATTTACCTAAGACCTATTACTTGAATAAGTGCAGAAATGGACTCTATGATATTACCTCTAGTTACAAGTAAAGACAGGAAAAGATGATAGCAGCAACACTGAAAAAAAACTGTACACAATGATGAAAAGTCCAGATCCATCAACCCCTTCCTCCATAATACTTCCAAAGCAAATATCATCTGTGTATCTTGACTCAGGGAAACAGTAATTACTAAATCACGTAGTGATGTATAAGAAAAACAAAGAAGAAAAAATAATACTAAGATGGGCATAATACTAAAAATTATTTATTTTTAATTCTATTCTGTTATGGTTGGCAAGGTGAGAAATTATCCCATAAGTAGAAATGAATAGAAGACAGCTTTCAAAATTCACATTTTTATCTTGTTTAACATTTTTCTCCTCTTCTACTGTGCAAAGAATTAGACTGAATGATTAACACTTGTAAAAAAAAAAAGTAGCTATATTAAACCAAAGGACTATTATTCATAATAAATAATAGATTTGTCATTTTGAAATTCTAGATACTTTATATAATTCAAGTTCCCATTAACAATTTCCCATTAATGCTGTGTTGTAACTGGAAGAGCAATAATTTATATACCGTTCATAAATGACATTAAAAATAGGTGATTTATTGAGGTAACTACTGAAAATCAAAAAAAGACAATGAAGCTGCATATGTGATAGACAGTTGCAGGTGCGATAAAATTTCTCTGTCACAATTATAAATAAAAATAAAACATTTTTTCCAGTGTAATGTTTCATATGGGCCCATGATTTTTTAAATTAGAAATTAATAAAACATGAGATTAATAGGTACCATGATTTTTTAGAAAATCAATAACTGTCAACATTTTCAGACCAAGCAAGTATGACAGCATCACAGCTGCATCATCTAGTGTGAAAGGCAGTAATAAAGTAATGCATGTAGAAGCCTGTGATGGCTCATCCTGAAGGGCCAGTGATATTGACGAATCAGTATCCTGCATTATGATAACAACTGGACAATCCAATTAACCAAAGTCGAGTTTTAGATTTCTCTCTCTCTCTCAATGTCTCTTAACATTGATTAGGCAATCAACTTTGTTTTAAAATGCAATGGTATCTCTTGCAGTTTTGAGTGTTTCTGAGTCATCCAACTATATATAGGAAAGGATAAAACAGGCTAAGAGCCCAGTTCCTGCCATTTGGTAGTATATGATTCAGGAGGTCAATATTTACTTATAACGTACCTAAGACCACAAAGTCATTATGAGAATTAAAATGAGAAGCTACTTTATTATGTCATCATCCAATCTCAAAAATAGGTTCCAGATCATCTTTTTCATCAGTCACTAGATGACTGATACAAATCTCTGAAATGACAGTCTTAGATTTTGTTACGAATGTGCAACAAATGCATATCTGTGCAAAAAAACCTCTTAAGATCCATAAAACATCTAAGACATAGTATCAGTAAAAGGAAAATCAACAAAAATTAGTGTGAAAAAAAAATACTGTCTCTGGGAAAAACAAGAATTAGCTACTCTTTATTTACTAGAATTACTTTCTGCTTCCTTTTTGGGTCTCTGCGGCTTTCTCTCTCACCCACACAAACATGTTGTCCTAAGCTCCTGCCTTCTTTTTCCCTCCAGTGCTCTAGATTTCCATTCCCCTTTCAAGATACTATTAGAGAAGTCTTCCATCAGGTAGTCAGTCAAGCATTTACTGAGCACCTATTATTTGCATAGCACCAGGAGTTTTTAAGGTTACCTTTAACATATTAATCCAATGGCTAAAGGTGGTGAATTTCCAGGTACCGCAGCAATCCAGTGAGTAACAGCTTACATTTATACTAGGTATAATTCTAAATAATGAAGCTCAAAAAAGGAGGCTTATTTTGAAATATGATGCCTAACATTTATCAAAATACAGATTAAAATCCCAGGACAAATGATTTATACTACAGATAATTTTAACTAAATTAATTTCTAATCACTTCTTGGTCTTTTGGCTACAATCAAGTGTATTAAATTAATTTCTAAAAATTCTATGCAATTCTCTTATTATGTTTCTTTCCTTTCTGTTTGTTGTTGTTGTTTAACATGAATGTAGATACCAGATACTTTGGAGGAAGAGAATAATAAACCATCATGCTATGGAAACTTCTTCAACAAGGGGCAACGACTTAAAAGAGTTTTGTCAATTTGGACTATCTTATTAAACTTTAAGAACCAGAGACCGATGAGAAAATATAAATTTAAGGAAATTTCTGACAATTATTTAAAATAATGGGGAGTCATTCTTTTTTATTCAGAAATACTATGAAATTTGTCATACTATTATCCACTGCAATTTGTACAATTTCATTTGTTATAATTTGTAGGCATCTAAGATCACCTAAGCTCATGGTAATACAGCATCACAAAGTGCAGTGACAGGTTAGAAATATGATAATTAACTCTACTTTCCTCTTGTTGAGCTTTATATGTCAATAAATTTCCCTTAAAACTACAGGCTATAAAACTATCCTCTCCGAAGTCAGTCTAATAATATGGATAAATATGAGACTAAGTTATATAAAATCAGCAATTATTTCATTGAATAAAACTATTGAATATATGCTTTCTTGTCTACCCAGACTAAACATCTTGTTTTAAAGATAACATGTTCGCAATGTTCATTTTAAATGGAAATAATTAAAAATATATATACTAAGTGATCTCAATGTTACATGAAAAAACATATGTAAATCAAAAGATTAGACAATTCAAATTAAGTAATTAGAGGTTGATGTGCTATTGGGTGACTTTAAATCGTCTATTTCGTACCAATGTTTTCCAAGTTGTCTTCAGTTACCATACATCATTTTCAGAACCAGAAAAATATATATTATTTACATAAAATAAACCTTTTTTCTGGATGAAAATGAAACAATCTCAGTGAAACATGAACATTGAGCTATGGTCATGAATTCTTCAAATATGTATTACCCTGTAGACACAAATGGAAAAATATTACTCTGAAAAACTCACGGTTAAGATATTTGTGGGACAATATAATTAGAGATACCTAATGATCCCCATCCATCTTCAGTACCTGTAAATACACCAGAGGGACAAATAAGGCATGATTAGAGGGTGACCCATTTAAAGGCAACCCCAACTAATTCAACAAGGCTTGGTATTTGACCCACATAATTTAGACCTTCTAAAATAAACTTCACAGCATGCTAGAATCTTAATTTGCTTCCCAGGTCTACCGGCCCTTGCCCTTTACCAACTACCTGAAAAAACTTCACTTCTCTTTCATTCTATCAACCCCTACATCTGAAAATCGTCTCAACACTGTGTCATATTTTTTCCCTTTGGTAAATTAAAAGGTTGTACCTCTTGGGGCAAAATTATACACAAGATGGCAGGGCAAGGTGAGGAGTGATCACATGAGTTCAAAGGGAGCTTAGGCATATCTATTTCTCTACTAAGCACTGTTCAATTTCTATCAGTCTGCGGAAAAGATTTCAGAACATTATGTTTAGCTTTTATTGATCTTTTTTGGCCTTCCTTTCTTTAAATAGAGAACAGTTTAAGACTAATCAGTACCCTCTGGGACTGACAGAAGAATTCTGTGCCTTAATAGAACCACAAGCATCAGTTTCTTTAGAAAACCCCTCATCAAATAGTACACTATTTTAAAATCAAAAAGCAAGAAGTTTCACGATCTCTCCCTTTAATCTTATAAATTGGTGAATCTACTGAATTAACCAGCCGTATGTTCCAGCAAATACAAAATTAAATCTAACATAAACTTTTCTACTTTTATTAAAGTTTCACATTTAAGAGCTAGAGTGATTTTCAACAGGCATTTGATATTTATATATCATTAATACATGAAGAAACAAATCCAAGATCAATCTAATTGAGATATGATTTGGAGTATATGTTTCCAACTCTTACTGCATTAAGTCTGGGCAGTGAAGTCCAGCAGCTAAGAGTAAGGGTAAAAGACATTAGTTGTCTTATTTGGCAGCTGTGTGACCAGCAAGTTATTAGCTTCACTCTACCTCATTTTTACCATTATGGAAGCGGAAAAAGAGAATCCACTTTATAGAATTTTTATGAAGATTAAATAAGATAATATAGCTAAGTGCTTACCTGTTGTCTCTAAGTATTCAATAATTCTTACCTATATTACTCTTGATACTATTATTATCCAGTAATGTTATAAAGTAGGTTCAATTATCAGGTAATTGGTGGATATCATTCGCAACAAATATATCTGTGATGCTTATTTTAAAATTACAAGATCTACGAGGATTTTAATAGCATTGTTTCCAAACGACGTTCAATGGGAAAAATATGGTCAATAGCTAAGTGACCATGATGTACAGGGCATTAAAATAAAAATTTAAATACTGTATTTTCTAGAATGAGTTTGAGATCACTGTATAGTGCACTCTTATCTTGGAAACTGAAACTGTTCATTAATAAATTAAAAGATAATGAGAGGCCCACAGGAGACACCTGGTTTCTTTGCTTCCTTAAGCCTGCCTAAACTTACCTAACTAGAGAATTGCTTTATCACAGAGCTACTATTAACCTCCTGACTTACGTTACTCTGCGATCCTCACAAGAGCCACTTAATAGAAAAAAATGATGCAGACCAGGCATACAAAAGAAAAAGAAAAGATATATACATGGGACCAAGAAGGATTTTTGTTTCTTCGGGACACTACTAAAGCAACACAGCAGGGCAAGCTGCGTTGTGAATGGTAGCAGAGCCCAGTCTGAGCTCGAGGGTGACAGGTGTCCGGTAGCAGCTGTGCACACCGGAGGCCACATGCCTTGCTCACATGGACTGTTTTCATTCAATGCAGCAGGCCTAAGGCAGCCAGATCTTCTACTTGTTTTTCTTTCCCTGAAATCTATTTTTTTCATATAAATTTACCAATATTTTTTTCTTATTTATATCGCAGATGCTTATACAGTCCATGTTTCACAGGACAAAGCAAATAGATCTATGAGTTCGAAACAGTCCTGTATGCAAAGTTTGGGAGTTCTGGCACATTCTTTAGGGCCCAAGTTATGATCTATTAATTCATATGAATCATTCATCTAATGCCTAAACATAAATTATTATGTCCAACTTCCTGATAAGGAGATTTAGTTAAAGATAGGTGAGAAATCTTGCTCGTGTTCACAGATCTGGTAGGTGGGTGACCATTTCCAGGTGCACATGATTTATTATTATACTTTCCATGAGTCACATATGAACATACATTTGTTCTGTAGAATGCAGAATTTGAGGGTGAGGGGGAAATGTTCCCCAATTAATTACACTCATTCATCCTTTCATCAGAGGTAAGGTAGGTCTGGTAAATTCTTTACTTTTTAAATGAAGATAGCAACCACTTTCTGGTTGGGGAGCTATATCATATGGTACCCTTAAATGGTAATAGAATGTCTTTCAGGTCTTTAATTTCAGAGATATACATGAATTTCTAATCTTTGCTTTCAAGTATTTATTAAAAATTCATTCTGAGATGTTACAGACTAGATGAATCTCTAATGTGGATAAAATCCTATTTCTCTAGATCAGATTTGGCAAACGACAGTCTGTGAACCAAATCTGGCTCATTATCTATTTGTTTAAAGTTTTACTGGTACCCCATCCACTTACACTTTATCTATGGCTGCTTTCATGCTACAAAGGCAGAATTAAGAGGTTGAGATGGATAACATATGACCTTCAAAACCAAAATACTTACTCTGGCCTATACAGGATGACTTTGCCAGTTTACTGCTCTATATATTCTAAGTTTTTATCCCAGGAACAAAATGACATGATTATAGTCCGCTGTCCTCAGAGATTGCTGTTTTCAAATGATCACTGTTTTATAAAAAGTGCTTTTTACTGAGTTTTCGTGTTGCTGTCACCTCTGGGCTTATATTAAATGTAGATAATAAGAAAATGCCTACAATAATTTTTATTGTACTCACTGGAGAGGGTATCATTGAGGATTCTGTTAACTTCATCACAGTGCTCCCTATGAGAACTGAAATGCAAAATTTTTGTTTCTTCCTGAGGTATTAGTATTAATAGCCTGACCACTTCAATTCTTGTAATCGTTTGTTTTCTCTTCATTTAGAAGTGAAAAAAAAATATTTAAAGATAATATTTGCAATCTTCCCGTTTACATTGTAGAGCATACCTTTCTACTTTCTAAATTTACCTTTGGCTTCATTTGACTTTCCTAGTGTTGTTTCCTTTTTATTCTGATTTTAAAATTCATTTTATATTATTGCAATGTGTGCATATTTTTAGCCATACCTCTTTTTAAATTAAGATTGGATATAAATAAATGAGAGGATCAGTTATAAAGAAAAAGACGTGAAAGAAAAGATATTTGAACTCCTGCCCCTGACAGCATCATGCCTTATCCCCAGGTCTCAGCTTAAACCTCTAGAATACAAGAATGAAAGAAAATACTCTGACATCACAAGGACCTCAGTTGAAAAAAATCTGCAGCTAACCACAGGGCTGTATCTTGAGGACAGAGAAAACCACCTAGACTTAGTTTAGCTAGGATACCTCCTAAGGTATGACCATCTTGTCCTGATAGTTTTAAGAACTCTTACTTAGAGATCAAATGAGATTTAGGATGGAGTAGACACCTTAATGGTAGCTTTATATGGTGATGCAAAATAAAGTAAAAGAGGGAATGATTCCAATATGGAATTATACTGATGCAACTAAAATCAGAATAGAGTAGAACACAGGGAGATGCTTAGGTCAGCTTTCTGTCTCATTGCATATGCATACATACGTGTGTGTGTGTGTGTGTGTGTGTGTGTGTGTGTGTGTGCGCTGACCATTTTGCCGAGCTGATTGCTTCCTGGACAATCAAAAATATTGAGATAGATGTTATCAAATGGCTCAAACAGATAATTTAGGAGGGAAGGCTTTGCCTTTTGCTTAGATATAGGTAATTGGGTACCACTGAAGTTCATCTGTGATCCTAACTATGGTATGCAAATACAAATTAATTTTTCTCCTGGACCTCCCCAGAGAATTTTTCTATGAAATAAGGTTTTCTATCTTAGCCAAAATTGAATTCACTTCAAATTTGCTCTTGAAAAAAAATGAAATGTATTCATCCCACCTTTATATCTCATGACTTTGATGGTGGGAAGACAAATAATGAGAAAGGTTAATAATTCAAAGTAAAAAAGCATTTTATAGCTAATTACTTCAAGAAATAAGCAGAACTTTGTATCAGTCCTGTATTCTCCTGTACATGGTTCCAAAATGTTCTGTACTAAATGCCTTCACTACTTGGCTTTCTATGAAAGTCTATATCTATGGCCTAGTGTTATTCTTATTTTTTTCTGCATCATTTATAAATATGAATTAAATAAGATTACATATTATCTAGATTTTTACCACTTTCCTAAATCTCATCTTTAAACATGATTATATAATGGCTATGGTTACATGTAGCTGGCATTCAATAATTAGAAAACCATCAAGCTTACAAGTTACCAGATGTTTTGATGTTAGAAATAGCTGCTCCATAGCACTTTCCTGAAGTGTTACTTCTTTGTTCTCCACTAAATTTACTTAAGGTTCAAGTCCCTCTTTCTGGAAGATATTCACATAAAACAAAACCAATGTTCTTTCAGCAGTGTTATTGCAACCAAGTTTTTAGAATCCTTTGTAAGAAAATCTGCATTAAAGTTAAAGCATCTTGAATTCAAGATGCTTTTAAATGATAAAGAATTATTACAATAAAGTTACAATGCACTGTCACATTAATCAACATTACACAATCATCTTAGAAGCATACTGTTCCCTTGATAGCCTAATTGGACTTCAAGGAAGAACTCTTACAAATAAGGATAGAATGCACTGACAAAATTCACTCATAAGCCAGAAGGTACAAGGGTATGAGCTAGTTTACAACACAGCTTGCACTAAGAACAACTTAGTGCAAACTGCTGAAGGTACCTCAGGTGGAGTAATTAGGATATACAGTATCTCCAACATATTCTTTATATAACCTTAATTTTGTTACTAATAGTCAAAAGAAATGGCATCAGTTCAACAAATGAAGAATAACATTTTATCTGAAAAACTGATATTAACCCAATAAGAATTTTGTTACTGATCTCTAAGAGCTGAACATGCTTTGAAAAGTTATTCAGAGGAGGCATTAGCAAACTTCTAACTATAATACAAATATAATATTATATAATATTTAAAAAGGAATTTGATATTTAGTAAAAAGTCTGTGTTTTCAAAAATATATTTTTGTGGATTTGGATTTGAAAGATATATAGCACACTAAGACACCAACATTGAATAATACAAATTATTGAATAAAACAAAAAGTTGAGGAGCTTTAGTTTTTAATTGCTGCATATCGCTAATATATACCAACACCCTTTTTTATATTTTAATATTTCTGAAATCAGAATGAGTTTTAAAAGTGAAGGCATATCATAATTATGATTGCAGTTTGCCACAAAAAATAATGGTATATGGTATAATTGATGGCGTTTCAGAATTCATAAAATTTGATAAGTCTTCACCATAAAGTTAACTTGTTTACTGATTTTCAAAAATTTTTAAGAATTATATTGATGATGAAGCAGTGCTATCAATCACTAAAATATAAAAATTCTTAATGCTGCCAAGAATGTTTCTCTACATTTTCCTGTCACTACTGCTCAGGGAGGAATACAAAATGCCACTCATTTATTTTTCCTTAATTTCTTTTTTTTCCTCAAGGGAAATATTTGAAATTGTCTCTCTGATAACACTATTGCCATATGATAAGGCTTGAACTTCACTCATAATCCTATTCTCTCTCCCTTTGACATGCTCTGTATAGAATATGTGAAGGCGCATGGCATTTAAGGTGTGGCTGACCTATGCTCATAAAGAGAAGCAGCCTTTCTTACTTTGGTTGCTAAAATTATTTAATACAGATAAGGCTTAACCATGTTTTTGGTAAGTCCTTTTTGAAAAAAATTATTGGAAGTCATTATTAAGAATCTAATTGGCAAAGCTTTACTAAATTCACAGTCAACTAAATCCATTAAATTCCATATATATAGCCTAATGTTAAATAATTACTTCCCTGATATATTTAATATATTACACCTAAATACAAAACTTCTTTTAATCTTATTAAATGACACGTTGACAGATTTAGCCTATTATTCTTGCTTGTCAAATACACACACACACACACACACACACACACACACATTTACACACACATTTTTAAAAAGCTTTTACAATTGCCTATCACTTGTTCCAATATGCTTCCAACAAACTGACCTATCTCCTGAACTTCTTCTTCCTGTGATCTTGTCCCTCAGTATAATAGAGCCACTGTCTCAATGATCATTCTATAGACCTTTACATGACTAATAACTAGAACTGAATATAATTATAGCTTCAAGCATCCCACCCTCTGACCACAACCTTTTGTTTCCTAAGAATGTAGTAGAATCCTCCCTTTAGGAGGTAACATCAGGAACAGCTAATCACTATTTCTCAATTGAAAGCTCTCCTTTCTCAGGCTTCCAAGTGTCACATTCTCATATTTCCTCTGTCCTCTCTGGCTACTTCACCTCAAAATCTTTTCCTGGTTTCTTTTAATGTGTCCAATTATGGAAGAGTCCAGGGCTTCATTCTCAGCTCTTTCCTACTTACATTTCCTCCCTTAGTGACCTCACCAAATCTCACGGCTTTACTGTCATCTATATCCTGATGATCTTCAAATAGATACTTCCCTAAACTAAACACTCATATAGCCAACTTGCTACTTGACATCTCTACTTGAACTTTCTAATAGGAATATTGAATTAACATGCCTAATACAGAATTTTTTATATTCTTTTCCCTGTCCCCACCTGCTTATATTTCAGTCATCCCATTTCTGTTAATGGACAATACTACTTTTTAGTTGATAAGGCCAAATGTCCCTAGTGCCATCCTTTTTACCACTCTTTCCCTAGAAACAACATCCAATCATCATAAACCTGCTCAACGTCCATAAAAACTATATCCAGAAAATGCTAATTAAGACCCTATTAAAATTTTACTCCACACATAGTACTATTCCTGAAATTAAAAAGGCTGATAACACAACATGTTAGCTAGAATGCAGAGCAACTGGAAATCTCATAGACTGCTAGTCAGAATGAAAATAAAACATTTTGAAAAACTGTAAGATACCTTACAATGTTAAATACATGCCTACTCTATATGCCAACAATAATATAATTGTTAGTATTTACCAAAGAGATATAAAAACATATGCCTACAAAACTAACCACACAAGAATGTAGCAGAGTGATGTCAGCAAGACAGCAGAATAGGAATTCCTGGACACTTCTTCATACAAGTATACCAATTCAGCCACAACTGATGGAAGAATTCCCTGTGTGGGAAATCAGAAACTAATCGAAAGGTTCCTGCACCCTTGGAGAATGCAAAACAAGACTCACTAGAGCTGGTAGAGAGTATGAAACACCCTCTCACCGAAACCCTTCTCTCAAGTGTGGTTCCCTAAGATCAGAAAGAGATGCCCAAGCTACTGGTTTCACCCAGGGTAGGTAAGGGCTTGGATCACATGTTCAATGTCCTAGCACTTCCAAGAAGGTGGGGTAGGTAGTGAGGGGTGGGAGGCTGGCGGGCAGAGAACTGGCATTTGTCTTGTTAGTCTTTAAGATCTGATGGGCACAGCATAATACAGACACCTGAAGAATGTCAGCAACACCTTAGGTTGGTATATGCCATTGATCCTCCCCACTGCTCAGCACAGAGTGAGCAAACAAACAAAAAGAATCCCAATTCTCAACTTTCCTCTTGGAAGGGAAAGAATTGACCTGTTTGTCCAATGATACAAGATCTCAGGGCATCTGAAACAACTAGCTTTGCCTTGTGAGTCCTGAAGCTCTGATGGATATGGCACAATCTAGCCACCTGAGGAAAAATAGAAACAGTAGGTTATAGATACCAGAGCTTCAGTTCATCACAGAGTAAGCTGACAAAAGCCTTCCCCTTGTGTGTGAGGAAAAGAGTTAATAGAGGCCACCAGAATCCCTGGGTAGATTGATTGGTGGGAGCCTTCTGTACTGGTCAAGTCAGCAAAGATTGACAAAGGTGTCTGCTTCATCTAATGTGCAGATACCAACAGAGAGAGTCAAGGAAAATAAAAAATCAGACTAAGATGCTCCAGACAAAACAACAAGATAAATCTCCAGAAATCAATGCTAATTAAATGGTTAACCTGACAATTAATTAAAAATAACTTTCAAGAGGTTGTTTGCTGAGGTAAAGAGCCTAATGTATGTACAATGTAAGAATTTCAACAAAGAAAGAGAAAATATTAAAAAGTACTAAACCAAAATCATGAAGGTGAAAAATGTAAGTGACCTGAAAACGCACTAAAGGGGTTCAGCAATGGACTAAATCAAGCAGAAGGAAGGATTAGCAAACTGGAATAGAAGTCACTGGAAATAACTCAGAAGAGCAAAAAGAAAAAAAAATAGAAAAAAATGTTTAAAAAGCTTAAGAAATTTATGGGATACCAGCAAGTAGACCAATAAACAAATTATGGCAATCTCTGAATGATAATAGAAAAAAACAATCAGATAGCTAATTCAAAGAAATAATTGTTGAAGCCTTCTCAAATCTGGGAAGTTATGGGATATGAACATCTATATCCATGAGCTGAAAGAACATCAGTATGATAAATTCAAAGAAATCCACACTCAGACACATTTTAATCAAATTATCAAAAGTCAAAGACAGAGAATTTTGAATTCATCTCATATTCATCAGCCTATGAGTAAGCTGATCAACAGAAACCATGTAGGGCAGAAGAAAGTGAGGTAATATATTCAAAGTGCTGAAGGAAAAAAAAACTGCCATCAAATAATATTCCACCTGGCAAAAACTGTCCTTCAAAAATGAGAGATAAAGACTTTTCCAAACAAAATAATTTGAGGGAGATAATCACTACTGGACCTGGCTTACAAGAAATTTTAAAGGGTATTCTTTAAGTCAAAATGAAAAGACATTAAAGAGCCACATGAAAGCATAAGAAAGTATAAAACTGCTTGAGGAAAGTAAATATATAAACAGATATAAAGTGTGCTGTATTGTACTGGTGCTGGGTAATACACATTTAATTCTAGCATAAAAGTTAAAAGAAAAAAATTATTTTGAAACCTATAAAGATACAAACACAATTATGAATATATTTTGAAAATAATAACAAAGTATGTTGTGGGGAAGAAGTTAAATTATAAGTTTTTGTATGAAATTAAATAATCAGCATAGACTGTTGTAAGATGTTTAATGTAAGTACCAAGGTAACCACACACACATACAAATCTGTAAAAACTAATCAAAGCATAACAATAAAAACCAGGAAAACTCAAAGTAAAACTAGAAAGGAAGACATACAAAAGTACTGTAAGAAGAATAAGAAACAACAAAATGGCAATAGCAAATCTTTTCCTATCAATAGTCACTTTAAATGGATTAAACTCTCTAATCAAAAGACACAGAGTGACGAAATGGATTAAAAAAAGAATAAGAAACTTACTTTAGATTTAAGGATGACACACATAGGCTGAAAGTGAATGGACTAGAAAATGATATTCCATGTATTAATTATCATAACCAAAAAGAGTAGTGGTACATCAGAAAAGGACCATTAAGTCAAAAACTATTACAGAAGACAAAGAAAAATCTTTTATAATGATAAAAAGGTCAATGCATCAAGAAGATAGAGCAATGATAAACATACATGTGCACTCAACATCAGAGCACCTCAATACAGAAAGCAAACTTTGACAGAATTGAAAGGAGAAATAGACCACAATACAATAATAGCTGGAGACTTCACACTTCATTTTCAGTAATGGACACAACATCCAGACAGATCAATAAGAAAACAGATAATCTGAATAACATTAAAGAAAAAATGGACCTGACATTTACAGAGCATTCTACCAAACAGGAGAAGAATACACTCTTTTCAAACAGACATGCGTCTTTCTCCAGAGTATTACTATGTTAGATCACATAAGAGACTAGTATAAAAAATCATACTCTAACAAATTACATAATCTAGAATAAATGAACACATTGCTAGAGACATACATAACAAAACTATATCATAAAGAAATAGAATCAGTAATCAAATATCTCTCAAAAAATAAAAGCCCAGGATAAGATGACTTCACTAGTAAATTCTACTGGACATTTAAAATAAGAAATTGAAAATGAGGGAAGTAGGTATATACCCAAAGAAAAATAAATCACTGTACCAAAAACATGCATACACTTGAATGTTCATCTCAGCACTATTCGCAAAAGCAAAGACATAGACTCAACCTAGGTGCCCACTCATGATAGGCTGGATAAAGAAAACGTGTTATATAAACACCATGGAATATTAAGCAGCCATGAAATCACATCTTTTGCAGCAACATAGATGCACATGGAGGCCTTTATCCTAAGCAAATTAATCCAGGAACAGAAAACCAAAAACCGCATGTTCTTACTTCTAAGTGGGAGCTACATGTTGAGTACACTTGGATATAAATATGGAAATATGGGAACAATAGACACTGGGGACTACTCAAGAGGGGAAGACGGAGATGTGGGGTGAAAAAACTATCTATTGGTTATTATGCTCACTACATGGAGTCGTCTGTACCTCAAGCCTCAGCATCATACAATATATCCATGTAAAAAATCCATACATGCATCCCTGAATCTAAAATAAAAGTTGAAATTATTTTAAAAAAGAAAAGAGAAAAAAAGCAACAACCATTTAATCAAGTACACAACTTTTCCCTATTATGAGGATATGTTGAATTTTGTTAAATACTTTTTCTGTGTCTACTGAAATGATCAGAGGGTTTTTGTCCCTTCTGTTAATGTGATGCATCATTTATTGATTTGCCTATGTCAAATTATCTTTACATCCCTGGGATAAATTCCACTTGATCATAGTAAAATATTGTTTCAATGCACTGTTGGAAAAAAAAATGAGGGAACACTTAGAAACTCAATTTTTGAGGCCAGCACTTATCCTGATATCAAAGCCAGATAAAGAAACCACAAGAAAAGAAAACTACACGCCGATATCTACGATGAATATAGAGGTAAAAATTCTCATAAAATACTAGCAAATGGAATCTGACAGTCACTTAAAGAGAGCATAGATGATTATTATGTGGAATTTATTCCTGTGATGTAAGGATGTTCAACATGCCCAAATGAATTAATGTGATATAGAAAATCAACAGAATAAACGTAAAAAAATCACAGGATCATCTCAACAGATGCACAAAAAGCATTCGGCAAAATTCAACACCTTCTATGATAAGAACTGTCAAAAATGAGAAGTAAAAGAAATCACCTCAATATAATAAGAGTGATATATGAAAAGTCCACAACTAATATCAGACTTAATAGTTAAAAAGCTGAAAGTTCATCTCTGCAATCAGGAATGAGGCAAGAATACCACTCTCACCACTTCTTTCAGGAAATTAGTAGAAGTTCTGTCCAGAGCAATTATGCCAGAAAAAGAAACTGATGACATCAAAAACAGAAAGAAGTAAAATTTTCCAATTGCATTTTACGTGATCATATATGTGTATACATATATATACATACATGTTCTTATACATGGAACACTAAAGTTGTCTATAGACATATAGACACATGAGCTTAACACTAGAAACTCCGTAAAAGCACTGTTAGAACAAATAAATTCAATTAGTAAAGTAACAGGATACAAAATGAACCTGCAAAAGTCAGCTTCATTTCTATGCACTAGTGAAAAACTATCTAAAAACATCAGGCAAAGAGTGTAATTTGCAGTAGGAACATGAGGAATAAAATATATAAGAATAAACTAAGGAGGTAAAAGACTTGTTTAATTTAAAAAAAGCAAACCAAAAGACATCCAACAAAATAGAAAATACAACCTGAGGCTAGAGGAAGTAGTAATATCTGTTGTTAAAGGATTATCATTTTCTTTGATTATTTTGATCTTAATAGCTTAAAAAGGGAAAGATGCATACAAAATGTTAAATCTGAACTCTTTTTTTCTTCATTAAGTATACTTTCCATGACAGCCATATGACTGGATTTCTAACACAGCTTTATCGTTACAGCCAAAAAAAAAAAAAAAAAAAAAAAAAAAATGGGCTTTGGTAAACTAGACTTGAATAGATGTTTCTTCAGAGATTATATACACATGAACACCATGTATATGTAAAGATGCTCAATATCACTAATCATCAGGAAAGGTAAATTAGAACCTATTGATATATTACCTTGTACCTATTAGGTTGTCTATTACCAAGAAACAAATGATAACAAGTATTGACAAAGATGTGGAGTTATTGGAACTCTTGTACACTGTTGAAGGGAATGTAAAACGGTACGCCTTCTATGGAAAACAGTATGGGGGTTCCTCAAACTATAAGTACCAATAATCCAATCATCCCATTTCTAGGTATTTACCCAAAAGAATTAAAATAGGGATCTCAAAAAGATATTTGAACTTACATGCCCATTGCAACATAATTCATAAAAGCCAAGATGTGAAAACAGCTTAAATATCCATTGACGGATGAGTAGGAAAAACATGTGATATAGATACAATAGAATATTATGTGGACTTAATAAAGAAAGAAATCCTTTTGTATGTGACAACAAAAATGAACTCTGAACACCTTATGCAGGGTGAGATATGCCAGTCACAAGAGGACAGATACTTATGTGAGGAATGTAAAATAGTTAAATTCCTAGAAGCAGAAAGTAGAATGGTGGTTGCTGTAGGTTTGAAAAGAAGTAAGGAAATATGGGGTTGTTTTTCAATGGGTGTAAAACTTCAGTTATACAAGATGAGTAAGTCCTAGAGATCTGGATATAACGCCGTGCCTATAGCTAACAACACTGTACTGTATATTGAAATATTTGTTAAGACTGTAGACCTCATGTTAAGTGTTTTTTTTTTTCAACCCCAATACATCATAAAAAACTACGTGGTACACAGTATGAATAATGTAAATTTTACCTCCATGATAAACAAACATCCAGAAATTGAGCTACCACGTCAATAATTACTGTTACCATCACCTTTTGGTTGCATTATTGCAGTAGCTCTCCATTTATCATTTATTTCTCCTACAATTGGTTTTCTACCCTATCAACTAGAATCACACCATCTAAAAAACAAGTGAAGCCATGTAACACCTCTGCTCTGACCCAAATGCTTCATTGATTCACTCCCAAGTAAAGCCGACATCTTTCATGATTTGCGAAGCTTTGTGGGTCCGGCCTCACCCTGTCCTTCTCTGACATCACATCTGGCTTACTTAGCTCCAGTCACACTTGATGTTTCTTGCCTCAGGCCTTTGCACTTGTTTCCTCTTCTCTTCCCCCATATATCTAAATAATGTACTTCCTCACCTGTGAAGTCTTAGTCACATCTCCCTAGGCCTTACCTGACTACTTTATTAAAAACTGTGAACCTTCAGCACTTTCTACCCACTTTATTCCTTTGTTTTATTAATAGTGCCTATCTATAACATAGTATACAGTGCCTATCATTGATAAGGTATACACTGTTTGTCTTTTCTGTGTGTGGATGATTCTTTCCACACTTCAATGTAGAAATCTATGAAGGCAATGCATTTTTTGTGTTTTGTTCACTGTTGCATTTCATGGCCTAAGATAGTGCCTGACACATATAGAAGGTACTCTGTAAATATGAATTTCTGCATAAGTGAATTCATGGATCATAAATATAATCACTCACCAACCAATGCCCTCATTCTGTTATTTATTAAAATGTTAAGGAAGACAGAGCCAAGGACAGTCACATAAAGCACATCACCAGATAAATACCTCCAGCTTATCTAAATAGAATAATGAATACTTATTTTAGATTTGCCAAGCTTAAATCATTCTGCCTTTCCTAAGGTAACAAAATCAGCTCTGTAAGTTTTTATCCAAGTAAGACTTTCATCTTAGTACAAAGTCAAAGCATTTATCGATTGCTGCACTGATACCATTAAATGAATTTGTCTCAATATGATATCATAGATACAAATCTCTAACTTATTTCACCTTTAATTAAAACATACTACAATAATACAGTGTTTTCCCCAACAATAAAAACAAAAAATCATAAACTCTCAAAGAATACAAATTTTCTGTATTTTCAACCCTTTTCCTCATTCCAGGTTGTCATATCATCAATTCCCTGCTAATAGAAGCCACCAACTACTCAATCATGTTAACTAGTGTCACTGTAACTCTCTACAAGCATTATGTAGTAGGGAAAGTCAGATGAAATTTTGATTTAAATAAATCACTTAAACATAGTCAAAAAGTGCCATAAAGTTCAAATGAATATTCCATTTATTAGTCACATAACATGTTATAGCATAGCATCTTACTCCCAGTAGTGGGCATAACGTGGTGGGTAATTACATGCTACTTGGGTTCAAATCCCTTTTCTACCATTTGCTAACTGTAGAATCCTGGACAAATTACTCAACTTCCATCTGCCTTAATTTTCCCATGTATAAAATACAGATAAAAACAGAACAGCACCTTCCTCATAAGGTTACAGAGAGAATTAAGTGAGTTGACAAACCTAAAGGATGTGTTTGCTATCGTTGTTACTAGTATGTAATAGGAAAGAAAGTAGCACCGTTATGTTTTTCTGTCCTTACGAATTCCCTCTTACAACCTGATGACTTGGCCTTAACAAGTATCAGAAAAAATGAAACACTGATGAATTATGTGACTGTGTAAATTAATTATCTCTTGATGTGGCTGGATTTATATTTTATTAAATATTTGGTTGCCATTTACAACACTGGAGATGATTGGCTTGACCACCTTAAATCCACCTTTTTCTAAAAATCAATCTATATTAGAATATAAAAGTATGTGTGCTTCTCCAGAGATCAGAGATACACGTCTCTTATATGTGTCTTTCTCTGTCCCATTTATTTGGTCACACTCTATCCTCGACTACAGTCTTGTTGATCATTCTCTCCTAGACAGAAGGCCAGAGAAACACCGTTGCACAGGCCCTTCTACCTGCTGGGCTGCCACCACTATTAATACAAAAAGTGATGCTTCCACTCTCCTCTTATAACCACACCTTAACTCTACCACTGGCCCCACAAGATCATTTGAGCCCCTAAACCCAATGACATGCAGATGTCCACAGATTAAGTCAGGCAAGGATTGCTGTCAGCCCATCCACAAAAGCTCCTCTGAAAGGCAAACACTTGCTGCTATGCTATGATTTAGAAGTTTTATACTTGGACCCACACCCAGGACACATGAGTTTTTTTCCTGCTCAAACACTTATACCTGCCTGGTTCACTTTACCTGTTGCCACACAGAGCTATGTCACCCTTTTGACTATAAAAGACTTCATTCTGGCCGGGCGCGGTGGCTCAAGCCTGTAATCCCAGCACTTTGGGAGGCCGAGGCAGGTGGATCACGAGGTCAAGAGATCGAAACCATCCTGGTCAACATGGTGAAACCCTGTCTCTACTAAAAATACAAAAAAAAAAGTAGCTGGGCATGGTGGTGCGTGCCTGTAATCCCAGCTACTCAGGAGGCTGAGGCAGGAGAATTGCCTGAACCCAGGAGGCGGAGGTTGCGGTGAGCCGAGATCGCGCCATTGCACTCCAGCCTGGGTAACAAGAGCGAAACTACGCCTCAAAAAAAAAAAAAAAAAAAAAAAAAAAGACTTCATTCTTTAAGAAGAGTTCATCCCTGCCTGTAACCTTGCTTTTTTCACAGTACCTCACAACCTCATCCAATTAGATATGTTATACCTATTCAGACTCCAATGTTGACAAAAGTCTTGTCTTTTCCACTGCCAAAGATGGCTCAGCCTCCACATAAATTAGTGCATCCAGGTGGATTTTGAGGGGGGAGTATTGTCCAAACATACACACTAGCTACCTGTGTCATAGCACTGGACCAGTGGGACATCCTGCTACCTAGAAAAAAATGCCAGTGACCTCCCTTAGCTTTTACAGATTACTGCTGTGCAGTAACTATAGAACTGAGTAGAGATAAAAAAGAAATAATCTCATTTAGAACGAAATTAACTTATCAAGATGATCATTAGTATGAATGCCAGTATACTCACCAGATAGTTCTAATTAGGTTATAACACTAAAGACACTGATGGTAAAATGCTGTGAAGTATTAGAGTAACAGACTCTAGAAAATGCAGATGTAGTTATTCAAATTGCACAGGACTACTATATAGCTCACTTTTACACTGGTGTTCTAGAAAAGTTAATGTGAACATGGGCAAATGCTTCCAAGTTGGTAATATGAAGGAAAGTTATTTTTGATTCACACTCATTTTTCATGGTATCAAATTGCTGTGTAGATTATTTCTAACAACATTACTCAAAATTGGACCAGGAGCAAGATCTAGTTTTCTTTCATTTCAGTCTGTCTATGAAAAGTTTGCTTTTATATATAAGCAATTCTAACTGCAAACCCTTTACTGCTTTTTTATTTTACAGATAAGTAACCTAATAATCATCATTTGCTCAGATCACAAAAAAAAATTATACAGAATTAGGAATAGAACTGTTAGTCATGAATTTTCAATCTACTGTTTTCTGAGTACAATGTCACACAATTAATACATGTTCCCAGTCAATGACAGATTTTTGATTCAGGCAGATCAAAAAAGATTTTTTTATCACATGTGTAGACAAATACAGTGTTAGGCCTTTTAGAAGAAAAACAAAAGCAACAGATTTCCCTCCTTACCAATGTTTTAGAAAAACAAGAGTTACATATTTGAAACATTTAGAGATCATTAAGCAAGGATTGTTTAAACACCCAATTACATTTTTCCAGCTGCATTACAAAATTTTTAAAAAGGAAAAAATCGATGTGATGTGGAAGAGTTACAAAGGGCTCTTTAAAGAAGCAAAATGCATTCACAAAAGAGGACATACTTCAGGGAATTGCCCTGTACAAAGAGCCACATACTTCATTTGAGCATCACTATAGATCAATACAGATGAATCTAAAACAGAAACAGCCCACCAACAAACATAAGAAAATGCCTTGTACTGTTATCACAACCTTCCCTCTTGGGGCATCGTACCACTGCTTACCCAGAAAGCCACCCCACCTCCAGACTCTATCTTCCTTTGCATCTCATGTAAATTCACCTTTTGGATGAGACTACTCTGTTTCCAAGGTAAGCTACCACTTTCTGAAAGCCTTGTGTCCAAACTCCTTTCCCTTCATTTCTGATGGGAGCTGAAGCCTGAAATGAAGTCAGAGTGGCAAACCCAACACTGGGCACCTAGGTACAGGCATTTTTATGGCCATCAGATCAAGGAAGCTGATGGTAAGGTGACTCAGATGGTCCATACCAGTGAAGGGGGCAGAGGTCCCCACCCACTACCTCCTCTCAGGTGAGTTTATGTGGCCCGTGCCAGTTCCTTGAAGTTCGATCTGCTACCAAAATTGTCACGTCTCTTGGTAGAAGTCTTGTCACCTGGGTGAGTGTTGAGCCATCATTTGGATATTCTCTCTGCCTATTCTAATATATTGGAACAGACGACTTTGAGAATTGGGACCCCAGGAAGTTCGGCCCTACAGAACCTGTGCTTCAACTGCCTGGTGGTTATATCTAGGCTCTGCAGCCACATCATCTTCCTCCATTCCTCTCCCTACCTCACTGAGCAGGTTTCTGTGCTCAAGGACTCACATCCACATCTCCTTGTCTCACCTAAGTCAGTCATGTACTTTTGGTCCATGAGCCCAGCATGATATCATTCAGGAACTTATTGCCCTGAAATATTGAATTACATCTTAGTTTATGTCACATTCCGAGCTCTTTTTTTTTTTTTTTTTTTTTTTTTTTTTTTGAGACGGAGTTTCGCTTTTGTTACCCAGGCTGGAGTGCAATGGCGCAATCTCGGCTCACCGCAACCTCCGCCTCCCGGGTTCAGGCAATTCTCCTGCCTCAGCCTCCTGAGTAGCTGGGAATACAGGCACGCGCCACCATGCCCAGCTGATTTTTTGTATTTTTAGTAGAGACGGGGTTTCACCATGTCGGCCAGGATGATCTCGAACTCTCGACCTCGTGATCCACCCGCCTCGGCCTCCCAAAGTGCTGGGATTACAGGCTTGAGCCACCGCGCCCGGCTCGAGCTCTCTTATCTCATACATATTTTAGGTGTATCACAACTAACTGAAACATAGGTTGGTTTTTAAGGCAATGGAGTAAAGTAGATAGATAAAAAAACAAACCAAAACTAAACGAAAACCTGTTTTGTCAAGAAGTATAACAATAAATAGAAATGGTATTCCTTAAATAAAAAGAAATGATACTCCTGATATCCTGTGTCTAGCAAATGATCTAGCTATCAGATGCCTGACTTCCTGGAGGATTTACTCTTGGAGCCATTTCCCTAAATGATATCTTCCCTTTAGCTGGCTCACTTTCTAAAATGGAATGGTGACCAACACAGCCTTTTGGGTCTCAGTTTGAGGCTGCAGTCTCCTAGCAATTATCTTCAGGTGTTTGGCAGGTTTTCAGAGATTAACAACTTTCAGGGATAATAATCATTTTTCTTCAGGCCTCCAGATGGCTGAATCAGTCCTGTGTACTTCAATGTCCATCTTAGGGGCCTAAAATGCCAACTTTAAAATGATCTAATAGACCATTTCTCTCACACATTTGTACAGTGTACTATTGCTTTTTGAAATACATACATATGGATTTACCCCATGCATTTTTGGGTATTAAACAATTGTATGGCATCCAGAATTGGTCTTGTGACAATGGAAAATGTATCTACCAGCTAATATAATATTTGAGCAATTTTGCTGTACCAGTAAACATAGCACTCAGGGAAAAATAATTCATTCAGATATAAAACTGTCTTTATATTATTTTGTCCCCACCCTCAAATGCCAAGAAGACAGGCTCTTTTTGCTTCCTTGCCGAATGGCAAGTTTGTGAAACTGAGCAGAAAGGAGAAATTGCTATTAATATGCCAGAGAACAGAGGGAAGGTGCTATAAGACAAGAAATGGACCAGAATTCTAGAGGCTCCACATCTATTAGAAGCTTGCATCTGAGGTGAATAGTTCCTTCTAACAAAGCAGAACTATCTAATTTAAATTGTCAGATTGTGACATCAATAACCATATTGCAGCAAGAGATTTTTGTTTTCACTTTTTTAGGTACAGCATATGAAGTAAATGTATGATAGAAAACCTCTTACATTAATACTGATACAATCGCATCTCAAAAAGAGTTGTCTACTTTACAGGTTTACATTAACATTCACACAAACAATTCTATTTGCTGTGGAACATCTTGCTATCTGCAGATGTTGACAAATGTGTCTGTTGGTTCCTTGTAAACACTAAGCATTAAATAAATGTTAAATTCAATATATTAACATGATAGAAATTAAGCATCTGTATCTGAAAGAAAAAAATTATATCTGTGTATATTCTTCAGACATGATAAAACTAATTTTTTAAAGAATAGTATCTTCTAAACCATTTTATCCTACATAAATTTCATTAACAGTTCTTTTTAGATTTAAATTACTTTCTAACTTCATTATTCATCTTGCATACACTTTCAAAAATCTGCTAATTCAAAAGATGCACTCAAGCATTGCTTTGTGTCTCAAGGATCAGGAAATCTTATAAGAAACAATAGGTGGCTTTGTCAGGTACTGAATGAGGAAGAAATCTCTGCAGTAAGGAATCATCTATGTTCAATTTTAATACGTAAGAGAACATTTCCTTAACTTGCAACAGAATTTAAAATTCCAATCACAAGAATGAAGATCTTTAAAATTAAGATGTCTTTGTTAGAAGACAACCAATATCCTGGAAGGCAGTAATACTGGTAGCAACTTATCTTTTAATCCAACAGAAATCCAAACCAAAACAAACGGGACAAAAATAATCCCCTACTTCTTTTTGTGTGAGCTCCATACAAAGGCCTTAACCCTCTCTTTCAGTCTCAGCATTATTGATATTTTGGGTTAGACAATTCTTTGTTGCTGTGGTCTGTCCTGCTCAGTGTAAGGTGTTTAGCAGCATGTCTGTGCACCACTCACTAGGTGCTAGTAGTACCACTCCCTACCCACCCTACCCCCACACATATTGTGACAGTCAATAGTCAAAAGTCTCCTGGAAGGCAACATGCCCCCACCTCCTCCTGAGAACCACAGTTTTAACCTCATTCCCTTCTAGATGGCTTTTCAATGGCATTTCTTTCATACAGCCATTTACTGAGCAAGAATAATTTGACTTTTAATGTTTTTAAAAATAAAAAGGGGCAAAGGCTGAACAATGTCTTTACAGTGGTATGTATAATTAAGCAACCGTCAAATCCAGTGTCGTGAATGTTATTTGGGTTTCTGCCCATCTAGACAGAGTGCAATTTTGTGATTAAAACAATGTCTGTGCTTTCAGGTCAGGCAACCTGAATTCAAATTTCATTTTTAACATTTAGAAGCTATGTAATTGTGAATTTATGTTACTTAAATTCCTGACACTTCTAATCATATTTAAAAAAGCAGATAATATCTCTACTTCATATGATTACAGGAATTAAATGGGATAATATCTCTCAAAGGTGTGTCATATATCAGATAATCAACCAATTATCCTATTCCTATGACCATAAAAATATACAAATATTATCCATTATGTGTATTATGTGTATTTTCTTCAACATAGCATATTATGCTTCTAGTTTTTCAATCATTAAACTAGGACTATATCATTTAGACCATCTTCTACCTAAAAAGTAAAATTTAAATTTATTTCAGTTTGTCTTTATGACAGAACAGGGAAACTGGGTAAATATAACTTTATCTCTTATTTTATCTTTAATCTGTAAGAATCTGGCCTTATTTTTTAAATATAATGATAAAGGGGGAAAACACACTTCTTGTTTGTTTGTTTGTTTTTGAGATGGAGTCTCATTTTTGTCAACCAGGCTGGAGTGCAATGGCGTGATCTAGGCTCACTGCAACCTCTGCCTCCCAGGTTCAAACGATTCTCCTGCCTCAGCCACTCCTGTAGCTGGTGCGGGCCAGCAGGCCCAGCTCATTTTTGTATTTTTTAGTAGAGACAAGGTTTCACCATATTGGCCAGGCTGGTCTCAAACTCCTGACCTCATGATCCGCCCACCTTTCTCTCACAAAGTGCTGGGATTCCAGGCATGAACCATCATGCCCGGCCTATTCATTTTTTTTTTATTGATAAAACTTTTTTAACTGTACTAAAGAATTAATTGGACTACTATTTGCTACAAAACCATCCTGAAACCCATTCCTCCTAAGCAGTTGGGAAACCAATGAAATGTATATTATTGATATTATCTAGATATAGTATATAATTTTATTACTCAGTATTATGTCCTAATAGGAGTCACATAGCCACACTTCATTTTGTATATACTTTGTTTGAAGTTAAATCTGTTGAGGCACTCCTCACATGAGACATTCAAATAATGCATGATCCCTGTCCTCAAGGAGCTTACATGTGTTACATATTAAGTCATGTGGAAAATCATGCTTTGCAATTCTTAATTTGCATTATAATCATAAAAGCCTAATAAGAATGATACATATTAATTGTCAGAAAATAATTAACCAAAGTAGAAACAATAGAGACCATTTAGTCATCTTTTTCAGGATGCATAATCTTCTCAGTTTGCCAAAATATTGCATCTCTTCTTTTACTAGCCGTACATACCTAAACATGCTCCAGAATCTCCTTGGTCTCATCTTCTCAAATAACTCATTGACTTAATAAATCATTTATCACCTCCAAGTGACTAACTTAGGAAATAATGAGAGTACAGTCCATCTCTTAGCCAGATGGGGATACTGCTAAATAATATACAAGATACCAGGTTTCAGCTTAGATGTTGGCTCTGCAGAAAACTCTTCCCAGCCATTGCCAATCAGACTAGTTAATTCTTTCTACAGTTTTCACTCTACAGTTTTCCTGCATATACTGTCCACATAGAAAATATAATACCTTGATGATTTAATAAATTAGTAATGGCCAATTTCTGGGTCAGCATTCCCAGGCTTAGGATTATGAATTCATTTGTTTTGAAGTTTAGCTAGGCTGCTTACCTCATCTATTATAGCATGACTTTCCACAGTTCTGGTTTAAGGAGCTACATTTGCCAATTACACATAGCTAACAAATAACTAAGAAATCAGGTCACTTGCAGATAAACCTAAACTCCAGAAAATAGCAAAATGACAAGCTAGTCTTTTATGGATTAGGTCTATCTAATTGGGAAACATCTCTCTCATGCTATCTAAAGATGAAATTTATACTAATTTCGGCTTGCCTCGAAGTTAAATAATCACTTATATTTCAGAAGAAAAACAAAAGCTAATTCTACTGAAAATTCCTGTGTTTTCCTTGATCTTGAAGGCTTCTATCATTTTAAGTTTGACAAGTATCAGCAGCAAAACAAAATGTGCTTTCTTATTTAGGTGTCTTGTTGAGTACTCATCTATGTTCTTAATTTTCAGTTCAACAAACATTTTGAAGTCTAAATATGAGAAAGAACCCTAGGTGTTGGGAGTGAAGAGTCCGATGAAGAAAAGAAACACGTAACAGATAATTTTAATAATAGAAGCCCAATGTAAAGAAAAGAAGATATCTATAGCCCAACCTGGAGTTTAGTGAATAATTGCTGGGGAAGATGAACACGGAGTAAGCCTTAAAAGATGAGTAAAAATTTTCAGAAAACAGTAAGAAAGATTTTCAGAAATAACATGGTCAAAGCTGTTGAGCAGCATAGTGGTTGACTATAACTAAAAACAACGTAGATTTAGGAAAGCCTAAGTGTGAGGAGTGAGAATCCCAGAATAGAGGGGCTGGCAGAGCCGTTCCCGGACCTGATTATTAAAACATCAGAGTATTGGGATTGCCAGATGTGTATCCTGGAGATATCTGAGAGGTAATTTGTTTTAAGTAGGCCATGAAATGGTAAGATAGATTTCAACAAGGAAAAGAATGAAATGGCTATTCTTTAATAATTCCATTGAGTTGGTAATGTCAGATTGTCCTGTACAATATTTTGGAGACTATCATGTTGCATGCAATACAATGAAAATCTTGTAGTTATGATAGTTCATCTCAGTTCTTGCAATCAAACAGAGCAGCAAGTAAATGCTGCAATTACTTATTCATGTGAAAACTATTATTCACTTCATCAGATCAATGCTTTCCTTGTTCTTAAATTTTCCTACGGTTTTGCTTTCTAGTCTTTGCTTCTTGTTTACAGAGGAATAATATGCCTAATTTTCCTAGATTAATAAGAAATTACAACAAAGTGATCTCTGAGCCCAGGGATATACACATATATACTATCACATGCATGCATGGATACAGAGATTGAAACTTTAGATTTGAGTCTTCAACTATTAGCCTGGCTGTTATAATAGTACTTTTAACAGTACTCAGGGGAATAGGTAAGCTTGATGTTTAATGCAAACCAGCTTACAGAGAAACATGATCACTTCCCATTATATTGTAAAGCAGCAATGTAAACAAGAGTCCTCAGGGAGATATTTAATGTTTATTGATAGAGTTGATCTCATAGGAGGTTGTCTACTTACTAAGGTAAGTGGAATACAGTATTTAAAAAAAATTCTAAGCCTGGTATTTTCATTAAAATTATGCAGAATATAAAATACGCATTTGAGTATAACTTAAGTACATATCATATTAAAATTGGGCTTCAAAAAGGTGCAAACTCCACATTCTGCTTAAATAATTCTATACATATACATTTTTGAAAGCTTGTATATAGTTTTTTATAACAATTGTACCAACATTTAGTTAATAATAAATACATGTACATAACGTACAAATTTTTAAGTGACAACAGCAAGCCTTATGCAGAATCAGAATGCATCACAGGATTTTATGTGGGACTTGGGGTCAACTGTGACCTCCATAGGTCTTTTGCAAAAGGATATGCTTGAAACGAGGAAAATATCCAGTATTTGTGAAATTACATTAAATTAATTGAATACGTCAGTCTGAGTAATATCCAAAGAGGTTAAAAAGTTCAAAATCATCTGGCCAAGAAGTTTAGTTTACTCTCTTGTGACTCAGTTTTTCATGGAACTGTTGGGTTGACAGGAACATCATATAGGTCAGCAGTTTTTCAACTATACTAATCATCGGAGACTACTTTTGAAGAAGAATCTCTAAATTCTTCAACACATCTTTCCAACCATGTTATTAGGTATTTTTTTAATGTCTCAATTTTACAGATAAATAAAATAAAATTTTTAAAAAGTGAACTTTTGCATAAACTGTCAGTAACTGCACAGGAGTCAAGTTCCTCTTGACCTGGAATGCAAGTGTATTTTCAAATAAAATTTTAATAAGTTCATAATTATACAGATTATAAGTGGAGAGAAGTCTAGAACTCAATGATTCTAGCTATATATAACAAAAAGTGAATCTCAAACTTTCATATAATAAAGATATTGGTCATAATTTTATATGTTATGAAATTATTATCAGATAATAGAGAAATGAGCCAGTTCCTTTAGTGAAGAGTGTAGGAAGGTATTAAACTTTGATCTAGGTCTGTTTGATGTTAGAAATTGAGCCCTTAATTGCCTCACTATGTAAAAAATGTTGATATATACTGCTTTGGTGACATCAGAAAGCTTTGGATCAACACACCTGAAAAACTGAAGGACAGAGCAATAGAAAAACATGAGACATTTAACTACGTAAGTAGAAACCAGTTCTATGCGTTCCTACCTAATTAAAGCTGAAATTCTAACAAAGTACTGATCTGCATCTTTACTATCCTTACCTCATTCTCAGTCTTAACAAAGAACAAAGAAAAGCACCTAACATGGGAATTCCTGTAGATTTTTATTTCTCAATCTCCCTAGGAACAAACGCAAAGACACAATTTCTGAGGAGTAAGAAACAACTAAGAAATAGTTACTAGGTTATTTTTTACATCAAATATTAACTTTAAAATATTTCAGAACTAGGATAAGAAATATGGGAGGTTTCAAGGAGATGTAAGATGAGGCTCTGATACTCAAATAATCATTTTTCCTATATGAGAAAAGGAATCATAAGTTCATGAAACAACTAGAAAGGAAATCTCTAATTCTCCAATGAAGTGTTACAGGTCACAGTGCATTAGGAGAGATAAAAAGCATTGTAAATATTCTCAAGAGGAGAAGATACCTGTACCTTAAAGCTGCATCGTTACTGCGTGTTACATGGCAGACTTACATCATTTTTGTTTTGTTTTGTTTTACAATGGACTCAGGTCATCTATAGCTCTGTCCAGACACCACAGTGAAGTGTGAGAAAGACAAAAATCCAGCTGCATATGTCAAATGCCTTGCTTGCCAGTTAAAATCAGTCCCTTAAAAGCACATAAACATTGATTTCTGTATTTCAGTTCCTTCCTTGAAAAATCTGAAGAAAGTGGATGATGCTAACACCACCCTTTAGTCTTGCTGGCTTTCCTCTTGATGTGTTCCATGAGATGCCCTGAGTAGTGAGGTAGAAATCAGGCTGCAGGTGTTCTCATCCTAACTGATACAGTGGTCTCCCTTATACAGTTTTGCAATTCTTTAGGATGGTTATAGACTAAGGGAAATAATACAATCAATTTTCCTGTCATTAATGCTGCTAGGACCATGGATTTCATATGAAAATTTGTTTAACATATATTAATCAGGTATACCAAACTATACCTATTTCTAAATCTTGGTGAAATAAGTATCTGGCTTCCCCTGCTATTTATAGGATTACTCCAAAAATGTCTTTGAACATGTTAATAATAACAACAACATTTCTTGAAGGTTATATTCTAGGTGCTCTTTCATTTGCTTTCCATATATCACTTTATTTAATGCGTCTAACAATCCAATGAGTCAGAGATCAGGCGTCTTGTTCAATACAGCTAGAAACTAGTAGATCCTGGATGTGAAACTAGGAAGCGCGGCTTTGGAGCTTATACAGTTACACTATTAGGTTTGCCTCAATTATGTTGGAAGCATGATTACAACAATAAACTGATTATCTGTAACTGCATAGCAGTCAAACTCCTCTTGACCTGGAATTCAAGTGTACATTTCCACTCTCACGTTTCGCCACGGTTGCCTTTCCCATAGACATATATACCAAATCAAACTTGAATTTGAAGATTTGTGAGTAGGGGGTTCAATAGTTTTAAGTAAGCTTTAAAAATGCCCAGAGGAAATCATGCAGCTAAGATATGTACAACATTTATAACATTTAAGCAGATGAGAATTAAGGACTATACGACTTTAAAATTCATACTGGCAGGAAGCCTCAAGCAGTGATGATAAAAGAAAACAAAATGATGCAAATTTAAGTGGATTAAATAGAGAGAAAAATCAGTGGGGGAGAAAATCTTTAATCAAGCCAAAGTGCTGAAGACAATAGACGTTGATGATTTGGAAATGGTTAATAGTTTTATATCTACTGAGATCAGCCCTATTCAGGTGATGTTTTTCAGTCCTATCTAGTTCTTGATCACTTACTCTGGTAAGCCAAGAATATGTAGACTTGTAGGACTGAAATGAACTCTACATGTGGAAAACAACATACCCACAACCATCTGATCTTCGACAAACCTGACAAAAACAAGCAATGGGGAAAGGACTCCCTGTTTAATAAATGCTGTTGGGAAAACTGGCTAGCCATGTGCAGAAAGCAGAAACAGGACCCCTTCCTGACGCCTTACACCAAAATTAACTCCAGATGGATTAAAGACTTAAACATCAGACCTAATACCATAAAAACCTTAGAAGAATATCTAGGCAAAACCATTCAGGACATAGGCGTAGGCAAGGACTTCATGACCAAAACACCAAAAGCAATGGCAACAAAAGCCAAAATAGACAAATGGGACCTAATCAAACTCCACAGCTTCTGCACGGCAAAAGAAACAGTCAGTAGAGTGAATCGTCAACCAACAGAATGGGAAAAAATTTTTGCAGCCTACCCATCTGACAAGGGGCTGATATCCAGAATTTACAAAGAACTAAAGCAGATCTACAAGAAAAAAACAAACAAGCCCATTCAAAAATGGGCAAAGGACATGAACAGAGACTTTACAAAAGAAGACATACAGGAGGCCAACAAACATATGAAAAAATGCTCATCATCACTGGTCATCAGAGAAATGCAAATCAAAACCACATTGAGATACCATTTCACACCAGTTAGAATGGCGATCATTAAAAAATCGGGAAACAACAGATGCTGGAGAGGATGTGGAGAAATAGGAACACTTCTACACTGTTAAATGTAAATTAATTCAACCATTGTGGAAGACAGTGTGGCGATTCCTCAAGGACCTAAAAATAGAAATCCCATTTGACCCAGCAATCCCATTACTGGGTATATATCCAAAGGATTATAAATCATTCTACTACAAGGACACGTGCACACGAATGTTCATTGCAGCACTGTTTACAATAGCAAAGACCTGGAACCAACCCAAATGCCCAACGATGATAGACTGGATAGGGAAAATGTGGTACATATACACCATGGAATATTACGCAGCCATCAAAAACGATGAGTTCACGTCCTTTGTAGGGACATGCATGAACCTGGAAACCATCATTCTCAGCAAACTGACACAAGAGCAGAAAATCAAACACCGTATATTCTCACTCATAGGCGTGTGTTGAACAATGAGAACACATGGACACAGGGAGGGGAGCACTGCACACTGGGGTCCGTTGGGGGGAAATGGGGGAGGGGCGGGGGGTGAGGAGGTGGGAAGAGATAGCATGGGGAGAGGTGACAGATACGGGTGAGGGGACAGAGGACAGCAAACCCCACTGCCATGTATGTACCTATGCAACAATCTTGCATGTTCATCACATGTACCCCAAAACCTAAAATGCAATAAAAAATAAATAAAATTTTAAAAAAAAGAATTTTATATAAATAGGCTAAACATGAGAGCTAGAAAGAAATTTAGATATCGTCTTACCCCATCAAGACAAAAAAAGTGAAACCAAAAGGGGTTAATTGAGCCTACTTGAGATCACTCTGAAGTTGATTAATGTGAGCTTGAGTAAAATAGCTATGCAGTGGCAGAGTCTAGAAATACAAAAACCTAACATCTAGTGTCCCACAAAGGAAAGAGGGGTAGAAAAAAAGGTTTTTAGTATTTCCTTTATATCCTTTTAAAAATCAACAGGAAGAAGATTATAAACAATGGGAAATAATAACAATCACTAAAACACTTTTACATAAAATTGTTCCTTATATGTTTTCTAAACCTCTGATTATCTCTGCTTGTTCTCATTAGATTTGGAGATAAAACCAAGCATAGAGATGTGTTATCAATTTCTCACACTCTAGGTGAGACATAAATAATAAAATATGGGCAATTAGAATTTTAAGTTTTTAAATGCCATTTCAACCCCTAACAAAACATGCTGAAATATCTTTTCAGGCTTTGATTGACAGTAAACTGAATGCACTTTGTGCTGTGTATGATAGGAAAATAAAATAGAAAGCAATTATTTTTCTCTTTAGGAAATCTGTAACTTATTTGAGGTGAAAGGGCATATGGCATAATAACATAAAGATGACTAAAGTATGTAAAAAGCAAAAAAAAAATGAAACTTAAGACTCGCAAAGTACATAAGTGTTGGCAAAACTAAAGGCAAAGATGTGAACAGTGTTAGGTGAAAGGAAATAAGACACCCTGAGTGAGTTTGCAGGTGCGATTGTTGACTGAAGAAAAAAGTCCCAGGTGAGACTAAGTGAAGATCTGCATGTGATGTGGGGAAAAAAAAAAGAGAGGATGAATGTGAGAAAGGTTTCGTAGACCAGGGAGAAAAGATAGACTTCATTTTCTGCAAGATCTGCACATGTACCCCAGAACTTAAAGTACAATAATCAAAAAAAAAAAAAAAAAAAAAAAAAAAAAAAAGATGGACTTCAATGCACATGATAAACAGGACCACTGAAGGTAAACACAATGTATACCTTATTTGTGGAAGGTAGCAACCTGGCAATAAATACATTACTGAAATGAGGCAAAGTGTAGAAGAATACAGAGCTGGGGGAAAAAAATAATAATGCTTTGACCGGATGCTCCTAAGTAAGAAAGAAGGTAACTGGCTTGCAGTCAATAATTCAGAATTTGATAATGATATTTTATTCCACACATTCGGCCAATGTGTACAAAAATATACGTAATATTTTCAAGTTCCCTGCAATCTTTGATAGAAAATCAATGTTTAGAGACTCTACTGCATGAACCTGTTTTCTTATTATGCAACGAAGAACCTGTTTTCTTATTATGCAACAAAGGTAGTTCTACTAAGAATTCTTATTTTTCTCAAATCTCATCTCTTTTAAACATTCACATTTTAAATTTAAAAATTAAAAATTTATATAAACATATAAATATGTATATACACTAGAATCTATAATTAAAGGAAGATTCTTGCCATCATAACTTACTCTTTCCAGTTATGATTATTAAATGTTTTTATGTGCCTGCCTTAATGATTTTCCTAATTTATAGCCATAGGTTACTTCTTTGATCTGGTGGCATATAGCTTCTTTGGTTTATGGGGCATAAAGCTTCCTTAGATCTTACAATGCTTTACTTAGGCCTCACTTAAAATCAATGTAATGCTTATTTTACCTTCAATTTTTCAGCCTTTTTGAGTTTTGGTCACATGGACTATGTAAATAATCATAGTAATGTGCTATACTAATTTCCAATTCAAAAATGTATTTAAAATATAAAAGGTTATTAAGTTGTTATGACAGATTTAAAGAGTATGTAATTGGAAGAACTTATATATAGCTTCCTATGTGCCCAGCATAGTGTTCTGTTATCTCATTTAGTTCTTCAAATACTTCCATGGAATTGATATTGTATTTTAAAATATTTTATAGGTAAATGCACTGAACAATTATAAAAGTTCAGCATGTAATAATATGTGCAGGCAACATGCTGAGCACTTTATGAGTATCCTACTACTTAATCTTCATTAAAATCTGACATAGGCTGTATCTTTATCTTGGTTTCAATGAGTTAAAGAAAAGTAAAGTGATTTGTTTAGTTAATAAGTGGCCGTTCCTGGCTCAGAGAAGTTAAGTGTCTTTCTGAACATACAACAAAGCTTATGTTTTAAAAGATGCCTGCTGACTTAAAAGGCTTGCTCTTAACCACTACACCTATTATCACATAATCTGACTTACGCCTCTAGATGAACAATTTTCTCACTACCCAGAACATGATGAAGCTTCATTAATAATTTAGATAAAAGGTATTGTAAGTTTCTATGACCATTATCCTATTATACTTAAATGACTGCAGTCAGAAAGTTTATACCCCACCGCAAACCCACATGTCAACTTTTTGCAGTTAGAATTGAATATTCTTTAGCAGTTTTCATTCATATTAGAGACGGTCTGATGTCTTTCTCTGTTATCTATTCAAAACTTTGACTTGAGTTAAAGAATCTAAAATAGGTTATGTTTAGAAGAGGTGAAGGCAAAAGTAGCATTTTCATAAATGCCTCAAAACAAGATTACTAAAACTCTCTTCTAAAACATCCTTTTAACTTATCCATTCAACAAATATTCAGCAAGTGTTTACAAAGCATATATTAAAAGCTAGTTAGTATTGAATATGAAAGATGTAAACATGATGGCTGAACTTAAGAAAATCAGTCTTAAGGTTTGGGGGAAGACAAGGGTGGTCGTGTATACATATGTAACTCTTCATAATAAGAGTATATACATGTACTATAGCAACCTGGCTAAGAAAGATGACTCTGGAAGTGAATCCTTGGATTTGAATGATCCATCTGCCACTTTACTAAGACTAGGCAACTTATATAAACTGTGTACTTCAGAATCCTCATCCATAAAATGAGGATAAGAATATTTACCACACAAGATGACATTGATAATTAGCCAAGATAATGCCAGTGCCTGACAGTCAGTAACTAGATAATATGTTTTGTTTATTTTCATGGAATGTGCTAAATGTATATGAATAAAATTCAGAAAAATGAACAATCCATTCTTTCTAAGGGGGAGAGGCAGGCAGCTAGGGTCAGAGAACTCTTTGCAAAGTTTGCCTGCAACAGTCTTGTGCTTTGATTTGGTTGTATGGGGAAGGAAAAAAAATGTATTGTACAAAGGGAAGGTCACATAAAACACAGGCATAGTAAAGCGGAAATGTATGCTCTACTGGTGAAGTACTCGCCTTTCCATATGGTGGATCATAGGGTTCTAGGTTAAAATGGTGGCAGGGTTTAAAAAATCAAAGCAGTAGTAAGGGCCAGATTATAGAAACACTGGACAAATCAACAAAAAGACGAGAACAGTATCTGCCAGTGGAATTCTCAGACGTCAACTTAGTGAGTAGCTGCTAAACAACTGTAGAAGAAGGACCATGACTCTCAGGCCGAATCATGGTTCTCACACTAATGTGCCCGGTAGAATTGTGCTTGTTCGAATTAAATGCTCAATAAATGCCTGTTTAATAGAATTATCCAGCAAAACAAAAAAACCACCACAACATCTAACTTGTTATATAGCTCCTGATGAATATACTCTGTAAGCAAGAGTATCTCTCCCCTCAGGTTCTCAATGGTGATTGACTTTATCTTAGAGCCAATGAAAATTATTATATATTAGTTAACTTCAACGATGTTGGCCATGTTTTACACATTTCTGGAGAAAGTAGAGGATATTATTTAAAAGGATAAAATATTTGCAAAAAGGAACTGTATGTAATATCTACAACAACACTTCCCACTATTGTACTAAGATAAAGTCATGTGAAAATAAAGTTTTCTATGCCAATGTATAAAATAGACAAATAATGTATTCAGGCACTTATATATGAACTTGTAACCTTAAGTGCATAATACACGAGAGTGCAGAATTTATTTTAGCACATAAATCCTACTAGATGCTTTTGTAAAACAAAACAATGTTGATAAATAATGTACCATATGCAAATCAAATCAATACATCAAATATTGATTTCTTTCTATGGACTCTGCTTATCATTAAATCCAATGAGTATTTTCTGGATTTATGTTTTGACCAGGTTCCATTACTTGCCACAAAAAGCAACAGTGCTAGAGATTACTTTATTGAGCAGGTAAGCGCTAAATAATTCTTACAGGGACAATGAAAAACTTTTCAGCAAGTAAGCTGACAAGTGATTAACAAGGGACTGATAGAGGTACCTCTAAGAAAAATGTCAATTTCTAATTTTTCCACATTGAGCTCCTTGCTAGTGTTTCATTTTATTTTTGAGACATGATCTCACTCTGTTAGTTGGGCTGGAGTACAGTGGCATGACTGAGCCCAAACTCCCAGGCTTGAAGTGATCCTTTTGCCTCAGCTTCCCAAGTAGTTGGGACTACAGGCATACACCACCGCATCTGGCTAATTTTATTATTTTGTAGAAATGAGGTCTTGCTGTTTCCCAGTCTGGCCTCAAACTCCTGGCCTCAAGTGAGCCAATGTTTTAAATTACTATTTTTGTAACAAAGAGATTTGAAAACTGTCTACTGCAAACACTTTTGTGCCATACAGATCTTTGGAAACTATGTTACTCACCCACTTTAACTACTGCTAAGGTTGTGTGACTCTAATGCATACTGCTTATTCTGAAAGAAATCCCAAAAGCAAAAATGAGAATGCAGTGTAGTATAAACACTCTCTAATAGTTGTAGTGAATTCTTAAACTACACGGTTTTGAATTCCACTTGAATACAACAATTGAGTATAGTCCACTATAATAAAATTTTCAGTGTTAACTGGCATTGTCAACTGTGTATATGATCAGAGTATAGCTAACACATTTTCCCTCAAAGGAAGTATGCGAACTATCCATGTCTACCACTGCTAATAAGGCGTGCTAACATAAGACATTCAAGGCAAATTCAATATACAACAAGATGTTTATGTGGTACTCTTTCCCTAATATTACATAAGCAATTGCATTTTATCTTTTTAATAGACTATTTTTTTAAAGCAGGTTTAAATTAACAGCAAAACTGAACTAAAGGAGAGTCACCAACAGCCACTGATACACCCTCTGCACACATGTATCTACCATTATATGGTAAACCAAGCTATAATCATTAATTAGTTTCTGGAAGTTTGTCAATTCTTTTAGATTTTCTACACAGACAATCATGTCATCTGGGAAGTTTTATTTCTTCCTTTTCAATTTATATACATTTTTTCCCCTTTTCTTGTCTTATTGAATAAGTTAGGACTTCCAGTACAGTGTTGAAAAGAGATGGTGAGAGAAGACATCCTTGACTTTTTCCTGACATTAGTGAAAAAGCTTCTAATTTCTCAACATTAAGTATGATGTTAGCTATAGGATTTTTATAAATGTTCCTTGTCAAGTTGAAGAAGTTCTGCTCTATTCCTACTTTGCTGAAAGTTTTGTTATGAATATGTGTTAGATTTTGTCAAATGCTTTTCATGTATCTATTCATAAGATCAAATATTTCTTCATTCATCTGTTGATATAAAGGTTTATATTAATTGATTTTTACATGTCGAACCAGCATTACATAACTGAGATAAATTATATTAGGTTGTACCCTATACATTTTTTAATCTATTGTTGGATTCAATTTGCTAATATTTTGTTGAGGATTTTTTTAATCTATGTTCATGATATTAATCTATGATTTCTTTTCCCATATGTCTTTGTCTGGTTTTAGTTTTAGGATTTCTTTCTTAAATGTTTGGTAGAAACAACCAGTGAACCCATCTGGGCCTGGTGCTTTCTGTTTTAAAGGGTTATTAATTATTAATATAAGACTATTTTGGCTTGTCTATTTCTTCTTATGTGAGTTTTGTCAGATTGTATCTTTCATGGAATTGGTTCATTTCATCCAAATTATCAAATATGTGAATATAGAGTTGTTCATTGAATTTATTACCATTTTAATGTCCATGAGATCTGTAGTGATGTCCAACAATTGTATTTTAACTAGACTTCTTAAATTTACTTTGAGTTTAAACTGTGTTACACACTTGGTAATAGTTATCATCTACAAACCACAAACAAGTAAAATGCCTACAATACTCACATGAGGCAAACCACAAAAAGAGGAACTAAATATCAATACCAAAAGGGATACTGCTTACAGTACAATTTTATATTATTGAGCTTTCACAAGCAACTTACAATCATACCTGATATCACTTGTTTCTCAAAAAAATCAGGGAGTCAGTCCATGAATATAGATTCAGAAAAGGTCAACTGAATAGATACTGAAATAGATATAGTTTATCAAAGACTCCAAAGTTTAGTAATCAGTCATATTTCAAACACAGAAGTACAATCATCCTCCCTCCTAATCGTTTCATTGTAAAAGGTTCATATGAGTTGGGAGCTAGAGAGGGTTAAGGCAACACTTGGAGCAGATGTGAAGATTCCTATGATAATGAATTATTGAAAATATGATGAGCCTTTGCATAATGAAAAATTTCTTTAAATCTGAAGTAGTGATTTGATTAATATAATACTAGTGACCTATAATAATGCAAATTCTTCTTTTATATGAAAACTGAGGGATCTGAAAGTTATTTTACCTTTAAAAAACAAGGATACTGATACTGTTTAGTATGAATGCACACTACCTAGTAGGGAAAATATTATGCCTTTCCTTTTGTTTTGTACTTACATCTAAGAAAAAAACTAATTAGAAGATATGGGAGGGAGATGAGATTTCTAAAATTACTGTTTTCTTCCATTTAAGTAAATATAGATTTGCTAAGCCATCATGATCTCATTTGGAACTATAATTTATTAACCACTGATGCCAGACACATTGTAGAGCTCTTCACATATAAGATCTCTGAGAGGGCAGGCATACTCGCTTATTCACTTAAGTATAAGAAGTATCTAAAATAGTATCAGGTACATAATTGTCCCTCGATGGGTATTTTTGCATGAACAAATATTTATTGTATTTAGTCCTCTTAAAACCACATGAAGTATTACTATCCCCAGTGTACACATGGAGAAATGAGGGCCAACAAGTGTTCCACACACCAAGACCACCAAGACCAGCATCTCCACATTTGGGATTTGAGCCTAAATCTAACTTTGACAAACAAAAAAGGCCATCACCTGCCTATCCTCAAACTTGTCCTCCCCTCAACCCAGTTCTGCAATAGAAACATACACAGATACCCCACAAGTACATATATTGTATATCATTTGCTACAGTGATTCTTGACTGGTCATTTAACGTATTTTAATGCAAAATTCAGGGTTATTTCATCCTTTTAGCATAAATTACAGTTTTCAACATTCTTTCAGAAATAAACCACTGAAAAATTTATGGTGTTCAACTCAGTAGTTGCATTAAAAAAAAATCTCTATTGCCACATAAATGTGAATTCCAACTGATGAGCATAAAATAATTTCCTGAAATGTAATCAAAATCTATTTTAAAAAGACAAAACCTTTTCCCGAGTTTGCTTTCACATCATTAAGGATGACACTATGTCACTTTCTTCCTACAAAATACACTATTTACAGCATTTGTTATTCACTTATAAAATGCATGCAGAAATTGACTTCTAAGATCCTGGTATGAGTCTCCTTTTAACAAATTTTAAGCTCTTTGAGTAAATATCATTACAGCATTTACCTGCTGTGCACTACTTTTCAGCGGAAAATGCTCTTCGAGTTTCTCAGCAAGATTAGCAAATTTTTAAGCATAGAGATTTTTTTCTTTTCTTTTCTTTTTCTATGAGGATGGGAAAAGATCTTCATAAATCCTTCTATGTTCTCTTCAAATAAGCTTTTACCTTGACCCAAAAAGATTCTTGAGTGATTAAAGCACAATTATCTTGACTTCAGTTGCAGACATGCCAATTCATATACATTTGATCTCTGAGATTTGTTTTCTACAAGTAGAAGGAGAGCATTTTCTCTTTTCTCCTAGACTGTCCTGGATGTAGTGAGGTAGCATATGGGAAAGCACTTTGGAAAGTATCATGTTCTACAGAAATATAAGATTAGTACTACACAAAAAATTTTACATTCCTGTGTTAACAACAGAGATACATTCTGAGAACTGCATGATTATGTGATTTCATCCTCATGTGAACATAATAATGTACTTACACAAACGTAGTTGGTGTAACCTACTATACATCTAGGCCATGTTCTGTATGTAGCCTGTTGCTCCTAAGCTACAAACCTATACAGCAATTGTTACACAATGGTAAGCCATATCTAAACACGCAAAAAGTACAACAAAAATACAGTATTATAATCTTATGGGACCACCATTACACCTGCAGTCCATCATTGACTGAAAAGTTCTTACGTGGTAGAGGGCAATACATGAGACTAAGCAGTCCTGGCCTGAGACACAAGAGATATAATGTCCTAAACTGTGAGAATTCATCTCCCTTATCCATTCTAATCTGTTCCTATGTTCCCTATCTTGCATGGGGTAATGCTCACCAAGTTATGTAAGCTGGAAATTGGAGATAATCTAAAATCACTATCTCCCCTTCACCCTGGATGCAACTATGCTACCGGGCTAGCAAGTCTCTACCTTCTGTTATAGCTTTATTGGTTCCTGCAGCGCTTAAGATCAAGATCAAAATCCTTGTTATATATTGTGAGTCATTTTTAATCTGTCTCCTCTTTAGTCTCCTGCTTTTCACCCTAGGATCTATCCATGCTGGAATTCACAATTCCATGAAAACATCATGCTCTCTATAAACCTAGTGTCTTTAAAAAATGCAAGTACACAAATGAACATTGCAGGGACCTAAGTATTGTTGCATCTCTCTTAGATTGAAAGAATATTAGCATACGAGAGAAAGCATTTTTGTCATTTTTGCATGTATTTTAACTGTACAGACCAAGCCCAATTGCTATAGATAATTGAGAACTGGTTCTAACCTGAATTTCACATAAAACAGGAAGGAGTCAAAGACTTTGAAAACATTAATAGATTGATTTGAAATTTATGCAAAGGTGAATCAACTGAAGTTTTCATAAAGAAGTATTAAAAGAAAGTATATATTGATGAAAGAGCCATTGCTAAATATAAATTTTATATTATAAAAAATTGGGGAAATTTAGAACACAGAGAGAAACAAAATAGCCATTATTATCCTGCAACAAAAGAAAACCAACAGCCATATAATACTTATTGATACTATTTTTATGTTTAAAAAAGTAATGATGACAATAATAAAAATGCCAAAGACCAGCTAACATTAATTAGGCATTAATGTTAGCCAATTAATTAGCTAACATTAATTATTGTGTATCAGGCACTCTATTAGATGTTGTGCATGGATTTAGCTTTATTCTTGAAATAGCCCTATAAATTAATTCTGTAAATACCCCATTTTACAGATGAGTACACTAATCTTCAGTAATGTTAATTCCAAAGTTTCACAGCTAGTAATAATCTGAATTTTATTTAAATTATAATTTAAAATCATTAAAATGTATAAATGAGAGAGAGATCCAAGATGGCTGATCACTAGCAGCTCGGGATTGTAGCTCCCAGTGAAAGCGCAAAGAACGAGAGGACGCCATACCTTCACATGAATTCTTGTTGCTCACGCACCAGGAGATTCCCAGCGGAGGAGGCCCACGGGTCGCCAGCGCGACTCTTGTGACCCGCGAGGCGGTTTTGCCGGCGCCTTGGAGCGTCGGTTCTTGGTGCAGAGTCAGAAAAGCACCATCAATGTTAACGCCGCTGATTTAGTCGGTGCAGTGTGTTGCTCAAATTTTGGCGCTGAGAATCAATAAGTTGGACGTCCACTCGGAAACCCAATTACAAAGACGGTAATTATAAAGACCACAGATGGATAAATCTACAACGAAGAGAAGAAAACAGCCAAAAAAGGCTGAGAATACCCAAGATCAGAACGTCTCTCCCTCAGCAGGGGATCACAGTTCCTCATCAGCAACGGCACGAGGCTTGATGGAGAACGAGTGTGTTCCAATTACAGAAGCAGGCTTCAAAATGTGGATAATGAGAAACTTCTGTGAATTAAAAGAACTTGTTTTAAACCAATCCAAAGAAACTAAGAACTATGAAAAAAGATTTGATGAAATGTTAGCAAGAATACACAATTTAGAGAGGAATATAAGTGAATTGATGGAGCTGAAAAACACAATACGAGAACTACGTGAAGTATGCACAAGTTTTAACAGCCAAATTGATCAAGCAGAAGAAAGGATATCAGAGGTCAAAGACCAACTCAATGAAATAAAATGAGAAGACAAGATTAGAGAAAAAAAGGATTAAAAGGAACGAGCAAACTCTCCAAGAAATATGGGACTATGTGAAAAGACCTAATCTACGCTTGATAGGTGTACCTGAATGTGAGGAAGAGAATGAATCCAAGCTGGAAAATACGCTTCAGGATATTATTCAGGAAAATTTTCCCAACCTAGTAAGGCAGGATAATATTCAACTCCAGGTAATACAGAGAACACCACAGAGATATTCCTCAAGAAGAGCAACTCCGACGCACATACTCGTCAGATTCACCAGGGTTGAAATGAAGGAGAAAATACTAAGGGCAGCCAGAGAGAAAGGTCAGGTTACTCACAAAGGGAAGCCTATCAGACTTACAGCAGATCTCTCAGCAGAAACCCTACAAGCCAGAAGAGAGTGGGGACCAATAGTCAACATCCTTAAAGAAAAGAACTTTCAACCCAGAATTTCACATCCAGCCAAACTAAGCTTCACAAGTGAAGGAAAAATAAAGTTTTTTGTGAATAAGCAAGCACTCAAAGATTTCATCACCACCAGGCCTGCTTTACAAGAGCTTCTGAAAGAACCACTACACATAGAAAGGAACAAACAGTATCAGCCTTTCTAAAAAAATACCAAAAAGAGCATCAATATAATGAAGAATTTACATCAACTAATGGGCAAAATAGCCAGCTAATATTAAATGGCAGTATTAAACTCACATATATTATTATTAATTCTAAATTTAAATTGACTAAATCCCCCAATCCAAAGACAGACAGGCAATTTGAATAAAAAACTAAAACCCATCAGTATGCTGCATCCAGACCCATCTCACATTCAAGGATACATAAAGACTCAAAACAAGGGATGGAGAATGATTTACCAACCAAACAGAGAGCTAAAATAAATAAATAAAAAGCAGAAGTTACAATTAAGCAACAAAGATCAAAAGAAGCAAAGAAGGACATTATATAATGATAAAAGGATCAATGCAACAACAAGAAGAGCTAAAGATACTAAATATATACGCACCCAATACAGGAATACGTAGATCAGTACCACATCATATTAACTTAGAAGTTTAAACGAAATGTTCGTTGGCTCCTTGTTTGTTATTCTCTTCCATCATTTTCTTTTATATCTCCATTATTAAGGACAATTATAGGCATATCCATATTTAGATTGCATTCTATCCCGGGCAATAAAGCAATACCCCCATCCTCACTCCCTCTTCCTCTTTCTCTTTCTTCCTCTTCTTTATTCTTTTTCTTATTAAAAAAAAAAAAAAAAGATTTCATTTCAAAAAAAATAAATAATAAATAAATAAAATAAAATTAAAAAATGTATAAATATTTTGTGCACACAAATATACTTCCTTTTGGGTATAAAGTATAAAAGGCATATGTTCTAGTGTGAGTTTACAAGAAATTAAAATTTAAAGGAGTCTATTTTTTTGAAATTTTTTAATATTTAAAAGACTTTTCTTTGAGATATTATAGTTGTTATATATGAAAGGCATAATGATCACCCATTAAAATAATACATGCTTAATATTAACCCTAGGTAATATCATATCTGTAAATACCTAATACACTGCTTGTTAATATAGACTGCATAAATTATGTATTTGGTGTGTTTGAGTTTCTCTGTGTGTAAATTTCTCAATTCCCAATGCAAATAGATTGATTTCTATTTTGTAAAATTCTATTTGGATACAAATGTCATAGTAAATCTAATAAAAAGGATGGCTTGTAGGAAGAATTTATTTGACATTAAGTTTCTAAAAATTTGTGACAATAGTTATTTAAACTCAGAAGAATTCTCTTAAATAACATTTTTTATATTGGCCATTTGTCATAAACAAACATTTGAAGCAGACCTATAAATTCTTTTTTCTAGATTTTTTAAAAATTTAAATCCACACTTCTATTTCTCAATGAATGAATAATAAATGAAGTCCATAGGGAAAGCAAAACAACAAAAAGTCCATGGATTCATCAATTTAAATAGCATTCAAGTACATATTAGGAACCAATACTCACATCTTTTGCATAAATTTCTCACATGCCTGTCTACATTTCAATGACTTCAGAATTAAAGAAAACTGCATGAATATTACGTTTAATTAATATTAAGCTTACATTAAGATCTTATAACTTTAAGTAAATAGATTTTTTAAAAAGGATCTAGTAAATAGCTCACATGATAATAACACTTTGATTTTCATTGATATTTAGCATAGGAATACAGAGGAAAGACTACTAATATCAGATCCAGATCCAGCCAATAACTGAGTCCAAAACTCAGCTCAGGTCTGCCTCTCTTTCCTGTTGTCCACTACAATGCTATGGTTTCCATCATGCCACCCTTGCGTCAAGTGTCTAGGCTTGGGTTATTTACCTGTTTCTTTCAGTTACTAATAGACCTTTCCCATCTTGTTATTCACTATCTGTATTGGCTTTATTTCTTTCTCTCCCTAAAGGGCAGGGATGGATTGAATTCACTCTGTATTCTATTGCATAGCTGCAATCTTAATAAAGCTCAGCAAGACACTGAAGAGGACAGACTTTTAATTTAATGATCATATACTTAACATGTAATTATATGTGGTCCAACTCACAAGCTCAACACTTTTGGCCTCTTTTTCCTCTTCTTGTGGTAGGACATGTTTTAACTGGATTGTCTAAAGTACATTCTGGCACTAACCAGTCTCTGGCGTCAAAGTGCAAACTGGCCTTGAAATGTCAGAATTTTGATTCTCAGTATTTTCAATAGGCATCATAGTATATTTTAATATTTACTCTATTTCATGACTGTGCTAGAAAATTTAACTAAACTGAATATGCTTTACTGAAAGTAATAAGCAAGTGTTTTTATTCTCTTAACATTCTTTTGCAAAATGTGTCTGGTAAAGAAAACAGCATTTATGAGTAATTACCAAGCACTATACATAAGAACTATATTTAGACACTCTAAAGATAACACCATTCAATTCTAGTAAAGAGGAGAAACAGAATATGTTACGTAAAAATAAATGCAAATTTTATGTAAAACCTAAGTGAATGAAATATAAAAATTCTGATAAACTAGTGATATAATCTTAATTTAAAATGTCTTGATTTCAACAATCATACATAAATAAAATTGATCTCATTACTATACAGAAACATCATGTTTTATATTTTCTGCAGTTTGATAAACATTAATAGATTGATTTGAAATGTATGCATATGAATAACTAAAATTAGGATTAACTAAAATAAGAATTGAAATTCCTCAGTCATCAAGAATTCCTGTGGCAGACAAAAATCTTTAAAGGTTCCAAATAAAAACTGCATACAGGGAAGTCAATATGCAATACAAACCTTTTAATATCAGACTAAAGGGCTCTTTTTTAAGACTAGGAACTTTATTTTTATATTATCTATACCTTCATATGCCAATGAATAAATAAATATTTGAAACTAACTTTCCCGAAATCAATTTTTATTACTATGGTGGGATTTATACCTATGCATGTGAGTTAGTTTATCGTTAATAATTTAGTCTCTAAGGACTCCTGATTTCTCTGAAGTTTCTGGTAATATGACATGGTATTCAATAAAATGTTAGAAATTTGTAACACCAAGATGTTTGCTTCAAAAATAATTTTTTTCATTTACAGAACACAGGAAAGAAGGAAGAGGTTATAAAAGGCCTTCTATGAAGATCTTGGAGAAGGAAGCGTTTTCGCTAGCAGTCATGTGTGTTCGTATGCAGAGTTAGATTCAATCAAGGAGGACCATAAAGTTAAAGTGCTAATTATCTTCAGTTTATTTTCTTCCTTTTCCTTTTTATTTTCATTGTGAAATGCAGTTGGTACAATGATTTTTGGTCTAATATAAACTCAAGGGATTATTATAGACAACATTAGCAACATCTATATGTGTATTCTATATAAAATGAAAAACTGATAAAATATTTAAGACATACAAGGAAGAATCAGTAAAATCAAAGCATAAGATTTGTGACATCAAATCTTTAAAAATTTCTCTGACAGTCAAAATGATATAAGTAGGAAAATGATGAAAACTGTAATTTAAGTATACTGAGATGGATAGATCCAGAAAAACTGCAAGAGACTAACCCAATTCTAACATTCTAGCTTCTCGGAACAAGACAGTCTTTCATCTATGATCTTGAATAACTGAGCAAATATCTCTGGCAAATTGTACTATATCTTCCCCTTACAGAAGTAGAATCTCAAAGAGAGATGGGAAAATATATCGGCCTAGGTAAACTCAGATAAGATGCCCAGTGTAGGAAACCACCCTGGAAGCTTGATTCACAGGGCTGCTGAGCTAGATCTGTTGTCCCGGCTTTATTATCAGTCTCCCATGGGCGTTAATCTATATTTCACATGTCCTTAATCCCTTGATGCCCAAGCTTCCTTTCCCCTCTAGATCTACAATCTAGTTCCTACCACCCAACATTTCTCTCTGAGGACAAAGAAGTTTTTTTTTCCTTTTTTTTGTCATCCAAATATTCACCCACCTCCCCCTTTTTCTTCCTTTCTACCCACTACATTTAATTTCACCTTTCTTCTCCCAGTGACATGAGAAAGGCAGGTTTCCTGTGTTTCAGGAGACTGTCGCTGTAAGGTAAATTATGCTTTCGCTAATACTCCATAGTGCTACAGGCTTAGCAAAATAAATGGCATGCCCAGAACAAGAAGTTTTACATTGACTCAGCCTGTTACCTGTTTACATGTCAACTTAGCAGAAAGGGGAAAAACAGACGATAGTTACAAGTCAGTAAAGCATATCTCGCTTCAGCTAAATGGAATACTAGGATACTATTAATTTCTTCAAGTGATCACCTTATTATCAAAGGGTAGACATACTTCTAAAGTTATAATGTATCTTTGTTTCTCTCTCATACCACACGAACGCACAGATACACAGGAGAAAGAAATAAAACCTAAAACCATGATTTATATTTTCGTATAGAGGACAGATCTAAAAATATCTTTTTTTTTTTTTTAGTGATTTCAACCCCACACTAAATAATCTTCCACCAATTCAACTATGTTTTGTCTAAATTTACTAATTTGAAATTTGACTTTTTTTTTTTTTTAGTGATTTCAACCCCACACTAAATAATCTTCCACCAATTCAACTATGTTTTGTCTAAATTTACTAATTTGAAATTTGACTTTTTTTTTTTTTTTCAAGACAGGGTCTTGCTCTGTTGCCTAACTGGACTGTAGTGGTGTGATCCTGGCTCACTACAACCTCTGCCTCCCAGGTTCAGGCGATTCTCATGCCTTAGCCTCCCAAGTAGCTGGGAATACAGACATGCATCACCACACCTGGCTAATTTTTGTATTTTTAGTAGAGACATGATTTCACCACGTTGGCCAGGCTGGTCTCAAACTTCTGACCTCAAGTGATTCACCCGCCTCGCCCTCTAAAAGTGCTGGAATTACAGGCCTGAGCCACTGTGCCTGGCTGTATTCTTTGCCCCCACTGATAATGACTAGCAAAAACATATACAGGTAATAAGGAAATAACAACAAATTGTAAGAGGGAGAAGAAAAATAGTACAGCATCTTCATTAATTTAGGAAATAGTGAAATAACTATATTAGAAATAAAATATTTACATCTATAATCTATTATTTAAAAATAAATAAAATCTCAATTTTACTTGCTTTATAATTGTAACACACACACATACACAAATGATGTAGCGATTTGTTCCCTTAATGTGTCTTAGGTAACGTAAAAACCCTATTTTCAAAACTGGCAAAAATATTTAGTATGATAGGAATTATAATATAAAAAGAGAAGTTCTTTAAGATTACAAAATGTGGAGATAACGAGTTCTTCAATTTCCTATTTGATGCAGAGTCAGGTTTAATTAAGTTCATAGACTGTGGTATTAGATTGCCTACATTCAAATTCTGCCCTGCCATTTATTTGCTGTGTGACTTTGGTCATATCACTTAACCTCTCTATATCCAGTTTCCTTATCTGTAAAATGGGCACCATGATAGCATCCATTTCAAAGGGTTATAAGAGTCAATCAGTTAATATTTATAAAATGTTAACAGCAGGGCCTAGTACATAGTTGACATTTTAATAAGTACTGTTGTTTAAAAAATAGATTTAACTTGCACTACTGCACAACAAATCTTTAAGGGATTATTTTCAACTAGGCCAAATCTCGATGAAAAGCAACAACTGTAAAATCTAAAAATACAAGGAATAGTCCATGCAGAAACATTACATTACAAATGTAAATGTAACATTTCTATAGAAAAATTTTATTAATTCACACCTTCAAAATCTGTTCTTAGACCCATTTTAGAAGGTTCTATGCTACAAACCTGACAGTAAGTTAGCTATATTTTATTCCCACAATACACATCCTAGATGAAAATGAAATTGTGAGGACTGAGGCAAAAATATAATTCAATGTCATGTGGAGAAGAATGCAAAATAAAAGAAAAATCAGCCTCAATGCTAAGGTATCTAGCATAATTCCCTAAATTTTTAGTGTTTCATATGCATATAAATGAATTAAAAATTTAAAAATTTGGATCAAGCACTGTGGTTCATGCCTGTAATCGAGCACTTTCAGAGGCCAAGGCGGTAGGATCACTTGACCCCCAAAGTGTTATTATCATAGGAGCAGTTTACTAGGTCCTTTTTTTATCTAGTTACTTAATGTTATAAGCTGTTAAGGTAAGCTTAATTCGGAAGTCATTCAAATGTAGACATGCATGTGAGAAATTTATACGAAAGATATGAAAATTGGTTTCTAATATGCACTTGAATACTATTTAAATTGATTAATCCATAGTCTCTTGTCTCCATAAAAAATCAGAAAAATAGCTGGGTGTGGTGGTGTGCATCTGTGGTCCCACAAGGGAGGCTGAGGATGGAGGGAGGATTCCTTGAGCCCAGGAGGTCAAGTCTGCAGTAAGCCATATTCGCAGATTCAGTCTCCAAAACAAACAAACAAAAAGAAGAATTTAAAAATTTGGCATATGAGACTCGGCACATTGCCAGTGAGAAAAACTAAACTTTTAGATTGTACTTTACTTGGCTGCCGCACTGATAAAATTTTTTAAACCCAGGAATAAGTAATTTTAAAAGTCCACAGAGAGGATCAAGTAGATGTTTCCAGGACTCTGCATGAAACCTTACTTTCTTCCAGTGAAATAGCTCATTGTGAGCAAATTCACATTTCTATCAAACCTCTCATATGGGTTCAGAGGTAACAGCAGCTTATACAGGGCAAATTATTAGAAAAGTGAGAAAATAGAGGTAAAAACATTGACAAAAAAAAATACATGTATGAAAGTTAGAACAATCATGGAAAATATTTAAAGATTTTAAAAGCCCCTGGGTGTGTGTGGGAGTGGTTCACGTGCATGCTTACAGACAAATTGTCCTAATGTGTTCTAGCAATACAGGAGGCTCCTGTTTGTGCTACAGCACAAAATAGTAACTGATGCTCAGAACAATGGCCTTGGATTATTAAGAAAAAGTTCAAGATGTCTCAAGTATATTTCATTTAACATGGCAGATAACTACTGTTATTTCGAACTTACAAAGTGCTTTATGCAGTAAGGTAATTAAGGTCCTTTACATTCATTTAATAAATAATTACAAAGTGCCTATTCAGCATCTCCTTCATTAAATGCATATTATAGATTATAAACTGAGATAGTGTTTGTAACTGCCCATTTACAATGGAGAAAATCAGGCATGAGGAACTGTAAAACTTAAGTGAGCTCACAGAACTGGCAGACAGGAGAGCCTGGGTGTGACTTCAGATCTCTGCACTATAGACTTGGGCTCTTAAATTTTACAGGGATTTTCAAATATGAGGCCTAAATACAGAAAGCTCACTTTTCTTGACCGCAAACTCATGTGAACAATCTCATATACAAGAACAAGTCCACCTCGGTAAGGTGCTAATGCATTTAAGAAATTTCTGTAAAGGAGGATAACTCTGCTATTTCTATATGATAAACATCAACTGGCATCAATGGATCTGTTTTTCACGCTCACATGTTCCATCTGATGCAGAGGGCAAGACAGGGTAGGTTACTTTATCAGCTCTTGACTTTCTCTTGTCTTTTGTTTAGTAATCTCCTCATAAACAGCCTAGCAAAACAGAGACCTTCAATCCAGTAATATCTGTGTCACCAGAAAAAGCCTTGAAACAAACACAAATGAAGAGGGCCCTTGGGGAATGTCAATCACCTCAACTCCCTCTTCCATTTCTCTCAAGCCAATCTTATCACCCTCCCTAATTGCAAGACTATTTCCAGCTCAGACAGTGGACATCCTGCCTCAACTTTTAAAATACTCATTCTCCTGGGAATCTTTCTTGCTGTTGCTACTGAATCCTCATTCTCTTCTCATCTTCTCAGTTGTAAATTCTTTCAGAATAAACTATTTCTAACCAAAACTATGAACACTAGATTCAAGAAATATGTTTTCCTTTCTAATTTTTCCTAATAATCAATGCTGAAAGTTACAGAGGAATCATCCACTTGCAACTTCATTAGGCAGCTAAAATGTTAATCTCACAGAGAGCCTGCCTGTATGATATATAATAAATAGATTGTCCCTCTTTCCACTTTTATCTTTTGCATATATGAATGAATATAGAACACACAAGTGTAGGCATGTATTCCATATGCCAAGAGTGGCAGTTTTAAAGTGCCATACATGCTGGGGACAGTGGCTCATGCCTGTAATCCCAGCACCTTGAGGGGCCAAAGTGGGCAGATCACTTGATGTCAGGAGTTCAAGACCAGACTGGTCAACATGGTGAAACTTCACCTCTACTAAAAATACAAAAACTAGCCGGGCATGGTGGTAGGTGCCTGTAATCCCAGCTACTTGGGAAGCTGAGGCAGGAGAACTGCTTGAACCTGGGAGGTGGAGATTGCAGTGAGCCAAGATCATGCCACTGCACTCCAGCCTGAGCAACAGGGAAAGATTCCATCTCAAAATAAATAAATAAATAAAAAGTCTCATACTTCCTAAAGTTTTGTAGAAGCAATGTATGATATATCATTGAGCCTTAGAATTCACAGTAGGATGCCTTGGGTGACTGTAGATCTTGAAATGCATTTAAAAATAATGACAACAAAGTTAATAATGCCTACTTCAATAACATATTTCTGAAGACAATAAAATTAATTTTACTCTAGTTAGTGTCAATTAAGATATCATGCTTATATGCAGAGACTTGAAAATTAGTATTAATCAATAACAAGCGGTTGTCTTTTTATAGCAGATATAGCTGCATGAAAATCTACCCAAGTTTTCTATAACCAGTCTATCTGGGGCACATAACTCCTCTTGGACTGTTTTTAGTTTATGTTTTAATTAATTATGCTCTGCTAAGAGATGTTTTCCAATAGGTTTATAGCCTTAAGGACAATTAACAGAGGTTTTTCTCTGATACCACTATAATATTAATACTGATAGTTAACACACGCCTCAATTTAACCCAAAATTTTCTTTTTTAAATGTTGGGCAGGGGGTTCAATTTTTTTTTTTTAACTTTTAAGTTCTTGGGTACATGTGCGGATTATGTAGGTTTGTTACATAGGTATACACATGCCATGGTGGTGGTTTGCTGCATCTATCACCCCATTATCTACATTAGGTATATCACCCATTGCTATCCCTCTCCAATGCCCCCACCCCCTGCTATTCCTCCCCTAATCCCCCACCCCCAGGCCCTGGTATGTGATGTTCCCTTCTCTGTGTCCATGTGTTCTCATTGTTCAATACCCACTTATGAGAACATGCAGTGTTTGGTTTCCTGTTCTTGCGTCAGTTTTTGCTGAGAATGATGGTTTCCAGTTCCATCTATGTCCCTGCTAAGGACATGAACTTACCCTTTTTATGGCTGCATAGTATTCCATTGTGGATAGATGCCACATTTTCTTTATCTAGTCTATCATTGATGGGCATTTGGGTTAGTTCCAGGTCTTTGCTATTGTGAACAGTGCCGCAATAAGCATACGTGTACATGTGTCTTTATAACAGAATGATTTAAAATCCTTTGGCTATATGCCCAGTAATGGGATTGCTAGGTCAAATGGTATTTCTATTTCTAGGTCCTTGAGGAATCACCACACTGTCTTCCACAATGGTTGAATTAATTTACACTCCCAACAACAATGTAAAAGTGTTCCTATTTCTCCACATCCTCCTCAGCATCTGCTGTGTCCTGATTTTTTAATGATCACCATTCTAACTGGTGTGAGGTAGTATCTCAATGTGGTCTGATTTGCATTTCTCTAATGGCTAGTGATGATGACCCTTTTTTCATATGTTTTTTGGCTGCATAAATGTCTTCTTTTGAAAAGTGTGCATATTCTTTGCCCACTTTTTGATGTTTTTTGTTTTTGTTTTTGTTTTTCTTGTAAATTTGTTTAAGTTCTCTGTAGATTCTGGATATTAGCTTTTTGTCAGTTGGGTAGATTGCAAAACTTTTTGCCCATTCTGTTGGTTGCCAGTTTACTCCATTGATAGTTTCTTTCACTGTGCAGAAGCTCTTAAGTTTAATTAGATTCCATTTGTCTTTTGGTTTTTGTTGCTATTGCTTTTGGTGTTTTAGTCATGAAGTTTTTGCCCATGCCTATGTCCTGAATGATACTGCCTAGGTTTTCTTCTAGAGTTTTTACGCTGTTAGCTCTCATGTTTAAATCTTTACTCCATCTAGAGTTAATTTTTGTATAAGCTGTAAGGAAGGGAGCCAGTTTCAGTTTTCTGCATATGGCTAACCAGTTTTCCCAACAACATTTATTAAATACAGAATCCTTTTCCCATTGCTTGTTTTTGTCAGGTTGGTCAAAGATCAGATGGTTTTAGTTGTAGTTGTGTGGTATTTTTTGAGGCCTCTCTTCTATTCCATTCATTTGTATCTCTGTTTCGGTACCAGTACCATGCTGTTTTGATTACAGTAACCTGGTAATATAGTTTGAAGTCAGGTAGTGTGACACCTCCAGCATGTTTTTTTTTTTTTTTTTTTCTTTCCTTAGAATTGTCTTGGCTATGTGGGCTCTTTGTTGGTTCCATATGGAGTTTAAGTTGGTTCTTCCAATTCTGTGAAGCAAGTCATTGGTAGCTTGATGGGGACAGCATTGAATCTATAATAAATATCTATCACAGGACTAGCTTCAGTGCTGTGGTAACCCCTGCCAAACTAGTAAGTATGTTCATCCTTCATTATTCAACAAATATTAATATAAGTATGTTATATGTCAACACAATGCTAGGCTTGTGAATAAAAATGTGAAGACTAAATAGGTTTTGTTCTCAAGGATCTCAGATTTTGTGGGGAATGGAGGGAAATGATAAAGTAACATACAGTATGTAAAGTGCTATGATAAGAAATATGTATATATACATATATATTCAGTATGCATTCATAGCAAATGGCAAAATAAAACAGAAACACCAGGTCTATGGACTTCCAAGAGGATGTAACTCTGAAAGCTAAACAAGGAATAAGATTTTGGTGAAGAAAAGAATAAAGAGCAAGAATATTTTGGGAGAAAAGACTAGCACATACAAAGGCAATTGAGTTAAGGTATTAAAAGTGTGTCAGTATGGGTGGAACCACAGAAGCACTTACCATGGAGCTAATAAAGGTCACCATCTGGACCACTCACTTTCACGACCCCACCTGGGGGGACCTCTATCAATGGTGCAAAGGTGTATACGCACACTGAAAGGAGTTAACCTATCAGGCCTGAAAGTGCTGTCCTTGAAAAAGCCTGATTGCCAGGTTGACCTCTGGTGGTTCTCTGAGAACATAGATTTCTTATCACCAATCCCAAAATGATAAGATTGGCTCACTGTGCCTGTTTTTACAAACAAAGTAATATATGCTGAACACCTGCCCACCTCTTAGAGTTTGAAATTTTAGAACATGCTATGTAGAAGGGGTCAGGTGGCCAGCTCCAAATAAAAAACCTGAACACAGAGTCACTAATGAGCTTTCCTGGTGGGCAACATTGTATCCCTGTCACAATCTTAAGGAATTAGGTACATTCTGTGTGACTCCACTGGGAGATGATTCTTGAAAGTTTGTGCCCGGTTTCTTCCGGTGTTTGCCCCACAAACGTGTTACCTTTTCTGATTTTGCCTTGCATAATTTCACCATAATAAATCATGGCCATGAAACTGTGAGTACAACTAAATGCTGAATTCTATGTCTTCCTAGCCATGTCCTGAAACCTGGAGTTCTTGAAGACCCCAAACACAATGTTTCATAAAATATTCAAAAGAAGAATGGTTTTAGATTACTTTTGAAAAACAAAAACCCCAAATTGTTCAACTCTTCAGCCCCACAAAATCTGAATCCTCCCCTCCCTGGTGGGGGTCATGGGAGCAAGAAGGACCACGGTGCCAGTGGGTTATTTAATCATAGGTTATGAGACGTTATGTTAGGGAGATGAAGAACTGGATAGCCATCACAAAGATCAAAACATACAGTAGAAAATTATAAGTATTTTATCACTACATGGCCTTTTGGTGAAGACCAAGTGAAAATTTTAAGTGATTTTTGTAAATATATCTACAAATTTTGATCATAAGTTAGAAATTAAGGAGCTGTTGTTATTTAAAATGTTAGGCTGCCTCCCATAGGAAAATAACTAGTTGAGAGACGTGAGGGCAGAGTAACACAAGGCCTTTTGGGTCCTCTCTAGGTCATGACCAAATTTGTGTTCAAATTTTGCTTCATAGAGTTTCAGAGCTCCTATGGCCATGAGCTTCAGAGAGATTTGTCTTTTTAGTCAACATTATGTTAGGAACCTGAAAATAACTTTGAAGGGTAGAAAGTGTTGTAGGTAATATTAATGGCTGTAACTTGAAAATACCTACTGTGGAAAAGTTAAAGCCTTACAAATTCTCAATCATGGATCTCAGCTGGGGAGCGAAATCTATGGCTCTTCGTAGAGCACTCACCTATAGTCATTCCAAGAAATGTAGTCACAGATCAGCACATTGTTCCTAGCACTAATTTGGTAAATTATACAATATTTTAAATATCTACGTATGCTTCATTAAAAGTTATAAGACATTTATGAATCACTTTAAATATAGTTGAGCAAATATTTACTGAGATTTGGCCATGTTTTATTTAAGGTTACAACTCTGCCCTGGATATCTGCTGTGTCCAATGATTGGTCTCTTGCTTCAGTTTGGGGAACATAAAATGTCATCCAAGCTTCAGAGTTCCTTGTGGAATTGGCTGCAATGTTCATAGTGAACATTTGTAGAAAGTTCATCTTTGTTCTGCTTTTTTTCACAACTCTTTTTCCCTCACACATGTTTCCAACAGAACTAGATCATCTACCCGCAAGCAAATCTCCATTTTAGAGTCAATTTCCTGAGGAAATTGTCCAAACATAGTCAGTAAAAATGGTCCAGAAATGATAGAGACATAGTCTCAGTCCTTTGAGGAACCTTTCAACTGAACTGGAGATCAAGATAAATCAAGGACATATATTCCATGAAAGCATGGATCAATGAAAAAAATGAATAGATAACAAAATGCAAGGTATATTATTATGAGTTAACAACAGGGCTACACAGTCAAAGAAGAAATAAAACTTTGGTGAATAAAATGATATTTCATAAAGAAGATGGATTTTCAAATCTTTCTTAGAAATCTAGGAACTTGCAACATTTTCACAGAGTGAGTCTGTCATTCAGGCAGGATCTTATAAATGTTGTAGAGAACAAAGTCAGTGGCCTAGGGGTCTGGCATAAGGGGCAGATGAAGGAAAGAAATGGTTTATGTCACTTGGAAGGAAAATTATGACCTAAGCCTTGAGGCTTAGGGGAAAATGAAATTTATTTTTTAATGTTATTTTTAAAACCAATTTCAACTTTTATTTTAGATTCAAGGGGTACACATGCAGGTTTGCTACATGGGCATCTTGTGTGATGCTGAGGTTTGGGATATAAATCATCCCATTACACAGGTAGTAAGAATAGTGTCCAATAGTTAGTTTTTCAGTCTTTCCCTAATTCCCTCTCTCTTCACTCTAGTGGTCCCCATCTTTATGTCTATGAGTACCTAGTGTCTAGCTCCCACATATAAGGGAGAAGATGCCATAATTTTGTTTTCTGTTCCTACATTAACTTGTTTGGGATAATGGCTTCTAGCTACATCCATGTTGCTGAAAAGAACATAATTTTATTCTTTTTTAATGGATGCATATTATTTTATGGTATATGTGTGTCACATTTTCTTTATCTAACCCACTCTTGATGGGTACCTAGGTTGATTCCATGTTTTTGCTATTGTAAATAGCGCTGCAATGAACATATGAGTGTACGTGTCTTTTTGGTAAAACAATTTATTTTCTTTTGTATATATATCCAATAATGGTATTGCTGGGTGGAATAGTAATTTGTGTTCTTTGAGAAGTCTCCAAACTGCTTTCAACACGGCTGAACTAATTTACATTCCTACCAACAAAGTATACATGTTTTCTTTCCTCTGCAGCATAATAAACATCTGTTTTTTGACTTTTTAACAATAACCATTCTGACTGGTGTGAGATGGTATCTCATTGTGCTTTTGATCTGTATTTCTCTAATAATTGGTGATGTTGAGCTTTTGTTCATATATTTGTTGGCTGCTAGTGTGCCGCCTTTTGAGAAATGTCTGTCCATGTGTCTAGCCCATTTTTAAGGAAGCCATTTCATTTTGACTTGTTAAATTGCTTAAGTTCCTTACAGATTCTGGATATTCGGCCTTTGTTGGATGTATAGTTTGTGAATATTCTCTCCCATTCTGTAGGCTGTCTGTTTACTCTGTTGATAATTTCTTATGCTATGAAGAAGCTCTTTAGTTTAATTAGCTCCCACTTGTCAATTTTTGTTTTTGTTGAAATTGCTTTTGAGGACTTAGTAATAAATTATTCTCCAAGTCTGATGTCTAGAATGATGTTTTCTAGGTTTTCCTGTAGGATTCTTATAATTTGAGGCCTTATATTTAAATCTTTAACCTAACTTGAATTAATTTTTGTATATGGTGAAAGGCATGGGTCCAGTTTCATTCATTTCCCCATGGCTTACTTTTGCTGACTTTCTCAAAGATCAGAGGCCTGTAGGTTTATGGCTTTATTACTAGTGGGTTGTCTCTTCTGTTCTGTTGCTGCTTGTCTTCAGCTAGGCCACTAGCGAACTTTTGTTCTATTGATCTTTCACACATTTTAGAAAATGAACAAACTCATCTTTATCCAGAGCATGACTTCCAGTCTATCACCTGTACTCTGGCTGAGCTCAGCCTTCTAACCATGAGGCACAGGCAGTATGTATGATTCTTTATACAATGCATTCACTTCCAACATGTTTTATGTGCCACTACCTTTCTGTTTTTATACCAGTGCCATGCTATTTGGTTACTGTCATTTTATAGTAAAGTTCGAGGTGGGGTAATGTGATGTCTCTGACTTGGTCCTTTTTGCTTAGGATTGCTTTGAGTATGCAGGCTTCTTTTTGGTTCTATATGAATTTTAGAATAGTTTTTCTAACTATGTGAAAGATGATGGTGGTAGTTTCATAGAAATAACATGAAACTTCTAATGGACAATAAGAGTCATTAAAAATGTTTCAACTTAGGTGTGATAGTCAGAGTAAACTGGAGAAATAGATAAAGCTGGAAATCAAACCCCAGAAATATGGCTCCAGAGCACTGCCCAAGTCTAATCCACTCCAAGACCACTCTCAGGACACAAAACCACGAGCCAAACGCTAAGGGTTTTTGAAACTTCCAATGTCAGTTTAGAATGAGGCGAGGGAGGAATACTCAATTCACACTGGCTTGGCAATATTTCTATCCAAGTATAACCAGATGTAGAAGAACATATCCAGAAATATAAAGCAGACGTAAAAACAAATTCAAGAAGCTTAAGGTAGTTTGGAAGTCAGTGCATTATATAAAGAATTATACAGACAGCCTATGCCTCTTGGTCAGAGGTCAAGCACAGCCAGAATAGAGGTGATAGGCTGGAAGTCATGCTCTGGAAAAAAACACATTCATTAGTTTTCAAAACATATATAAGATAAATAGAACAAAAGCTCACAGGTCCCTAGCTGAAGAAAAGCAGTGAGTATTGTGGCTGCTATAGATGAGAAGATACAAACAAGATGTAGGTTTTTAACTGCAAAGGAAAGACATGTGCTGGCAGTAGTGTGGCCAAAGGTACAACGTATGTAGACCAATTAGGTAGGTCAAAATAAGTCAGTCATAGCTCTCCTGCTTCCTAAACCAGAGCTCAGTGACAATTTGTAGCAGAGAATTGACAGCCTTCAGTGTAAGTATAAAATATCATAAATGACAGGCACAATCATAACTGGTCACAGCTTACCCTGGCATAGAAACTGAGGTCGGCCTTTATAAGAGACCATCTGGAATCTGCCATAAGTTCCAGAAGGGGAAGGATGCCTCCAGGCTGGCTGCTGAGCTCCAGTAGCCATCAGAGATGCCCTGGGTTGAGGCAGGTGGCACCTGCTAGCAGGACTCGGAGAGTAAAATTAGCCACATCACTTCTATGTATGGCCCTCATTCATTCATCTACACTTGAGCCATATCTCCACAGGAAAGCTGGGACTGAGCAAGCCACAAATCCAATCTGAAACTTGCTGCAGGTCACCTGTCTAATTAGACACCAGGAGCTGCGTCTGTGCTCCAGCCTGTCTTCCCCCTGTGCTCCTCTAGACTACACAATTGAAAATTCACACCGAATTATAAAAACAGAATGGGGCTGCCTTTCTGAATGACTTGACCCAGGTTTATTTTGCATACTCTTCATTGGAGTAAAGACTGTAGCCAGACTAGCTGGCCAGCTGCCCCAAGTGGATGAACCTCCTGACTAAGGGAGACAATAGTCCAGCCTCTCACTGAGAATTCTCCTGAAATCAGGGATTTTTAACTGACAATTCTAACGAAGATACGCTCACATGCAGGACTCTTGCTAGGTGACTGCTCCATAGAACTGAGTTGACTGTGAACAATTTCTAAGAGAAAATGTTAACAACGAGGTAATAAAGTTTAATAGAACCTGAATGATAAAGATGGAATGCCATAAGCAGTAAAATACAGACACATGATATGTTGGGCAACTGTTCGCAGAATGGTTACTCAGAATTCCTGGAATGAACAGATAACCAAGGAGGTTTCCACATGTCACAGACTTTAAAATGAAACAAAAAAGCGTGATTTTTGTTTGACAGGAGCTAAAATAGTTTTGAGGAGTACCTGCAAGAGCAAAGCATGACCAATCAGCTAAGGATTCTACTCTAGGATAGTCTAAGGCCAATTCAAATAGATGACCTGGGTTCGAGAGTCCACCACCCACTCCTTATCTCTCAGAAGGCCCCTTCTCGAGAAAGGACTTCTTTTCTTTTCACTGCATTTCCAGGCATGTTGCCCTTTGAAACACAAATGGCGTGGTTACAGTGGTTGCTGGTTCCCTTCCCTTGTTTTTATGACAAAATTATCCTTCAAAATAAATTCAGAAGCCCAGAGAAAAGAACATTTTTCTTAAGCTGAAAAAGATTCTTCAGCACTGCTCATGTCTACCAACTACGTGCTCTGCTAGCCACAGCTAGGCTCTCCTACAGCTTCTCAAAATACAAGCAAAGATGGAACATTCATGTGCCTGGAGTACATTAATAAAACGTACAAGACAACCAGCACAATATCATGAAAAGAAGAAAAGCCAAGCTCACCAAAAAATCCTATACAGGCATGGTTACCCATGCATGTAGCCCCAACTACTCAGGAGGCTGAGTTGGAAGGCTTACTGAAGGCCAGGAATTGGAGGCTACAGGGAGCCATAATTATGCCACTACACTTCAGCCTAGATTACACAGTAAGAACCTGTCTCAAAAAAAAAAAAAAAAAATCATACAATCATTGGCTGAAATCGAATTGCCTAGGTTATTTTATGTCTTTCATTGAAATGTAAAATGTTACATGTGATCTCCATCTCAAGACACCAACGAATAGGAGCAAACATGTATTGAGTTGAATAATGACTGTATATATTATACAGTATATATTATACATTATATCATCTTCTGTAACTCAAGCGCTGCCATAACAAACTTCTCTTCCCTTCTCATTCATTTATTTATAGTATTTGGTGATCCCTGCATGTAACAGACTTTAAAATGAAACAAAAAAGTGTGATCTTTGTTTGATCATTATTAACAGTGTGGTTAAGGGGTTGGGTAGTGGAACCAGACTGCTTAGGTTTTTATCCTAGATTTTCCATTTACTAACTACATAAACTTAAGTCATTAAAACTCTGCATATGTCAGTTCTTCCATAAACAAACAGAGTAGTACCAATTTCATAAAGTTGTATTACGGATTACATGAGTTAGTAGATGTGAAGCCTTCAGAACAGTGCTGGGTATACGTTACTATCATTCTCTCCTTATATGCCCATTTCCCCCACTAGATTTTGCTTTGTTCCTCATTGCTACCTCTAACACTTACGTGCCTGCCATAAAATAGGTGCCCAATAGATATTTGCTAAATGGATGATTTAATTTATTCCACACATTAGCCCTTTAAGGTCATCATTCTTGGAGTTTAACTGGGGAATTTTTATGTTCAAGGCAGAACATATGTAGCTAGTAGCAGAATGAAGATTTGAAACCAGGAGCAGTATATTTCCATACTAATACTTTCTCACTGTACCACACAGAGAAACTGAATACAATGTAAGGCCTTGCTATTCAAAAAAAAAACAATAACTTGAGAGCTTCACTGTGGGAAATGCTCCACAAATACATTTCAGTACAAAGTGTTTTTATGTACTGTTTCATTTGAGATGTTCTTATTGTAATGTAGTAATTAGATATCTTGTCCTCAGACTTCTATTTCTGGCATTTGTTCAGCTGCCATGTGAGTATATCCAAGTGAGGTGCAATGAGAATCAGGGTTTCTCATAATGGAATGTGGTAAAAAAAAAAAAAAAAAAAGAAAAGAAAGAAAGAAAGAAAGATTGTGGAGAGAAAAGAAAGGGCAGGAAAAAAAGAAATAAATATAGACAGATGTAGGAGAATTGTCTCCACAAAATGATGAGATATCATGCTTGCCACATCAGTGTTTTTCTTAGAGAGGGTTGAGTACGAGAGAGATACGTGATTCAAAAATAATGTTATCCATGCTGGGTCTGTTCTAGGACGAGTGCCCAGCTGTCACACTGATGTCCCACCTGTTCTGTGGGCCAGCTTCAGACTCCAGAGAGAAGAATTTGGAAGAGCCTAAAAGGAACTGAGTAGCAGACAAGAAAACAAGTTTAAAATCTAGGAAGAAACCTACCATGTGATGCTCTTGGAAAATGCCCATTACAAGATGTCTCTGTCACATTTCACACATCAGCCAAAGAGAGGATATTCTCCTCTGGCCTAAGAAAGCTGCCTTAGATTGAGAAATGAAAACATATTACATTTAAGATAGTCTCAAGCTAGGAGTTTGAGTATTTGCTGCTTTTAACACACACACACACACACACACACACACACACACACACACAAATATAGCAAATTGAAATATACTTTCAATCAACATGCATCAACATGTTTTGAGACGGTATCCTTAGAATATGCTCTGCACTAAAAGGATTATATGCATTCCTGCTTATTAAAGTGGATATAGGAGCAAAAGGAAGCCCATTCTAAATAACAAGCTTCTTACATATAAACACATATGGCTAAATCATATGTTATAATTTTATTTTTACAATTAAGCCCTGCCTTTTCTAGTTCTCACATTTATAATGGTCTCAGGACCTATTTATTGCTGAGAGATCATTAGCACGCTACTTATAAAGACTAAATTCTAATTCTAATGTGCATATGCATATATGAGCTATGAATCAAGATCCATAACTCTTTTATAATAACTCTATAGTGCCTGCTGGAAGTGCACTCTAGGTAAGTATACTTTACTGCTCTGCAGAAGCAATTAATTAGCTAAAGCTGTGCATATTCCTGCCAGTGCAGTCAGAAGCCACAACCAGACAAGGAGGAGAGACACAGCAAATAGCAGAGGAGAATAAAATGGGTGCAATGTTTGATAACATGGCTCAGGAAAGAGAAATATGAATGTAATTATCAGTAGGCTCAAAATATATCTATAATTTGGAAACAGCATTCTAATAAAGTGAGAGGGACAGGCTAAGAAGTTAACCCTTAAACACAGTTCTCAATGAGGTATTTTGTATATCTGGGTCTCTCCTGGACATATTATATATAGCCAGGTCTCTCCTGAGACCTGGAGATGGTCAAAAAGTTGAGATGGTGCCCAGGTACTAATGCTGAGGTACAAAGTGAAGCCATCTCTAGCTTGACTTATGCTGTTCTCCACTTCCTTCTCTTTAATCTTCCCATCTAGACACTCATGCACTTGAGAAAATATATGTATATAACTGTATATTATGCATATACAGCTGTGCGCATGTATATTATGCATATACATACTTATCAGATTAACAGAGACAATAGGAAGCCATTTTAATTATGTATTTGATGATTAAAATATTATAAATGTGAGAATTTAAAATGAAGAAATATGCAACTGTGTATAAATAACACCCAGTGAACTAGAGAAATGCACTGAACTGCACACACAATGGAAGAGATAGGTTGTCTTATCTATTTGTGCTCCTATAAAAAATACCTAAGACAGGATAATTTATAAAGAACAGAAATTTATTTCTTATAGTTCTGGAGACTGGAAAGTTCAAGATCAAGGCACCAGCTTTTGGTGCCTGGTGAGGACTTTCTTGTTGAATGCTCATATGGCGGAAATGGAAAGGGCAAAATGGAATGAACACTGTGTGCTCACATGGCAGAGAGGCAAATAGCTTTTTCAAATTTCTTTTATAAGGGCACTAATCCTATTCATGAGGGCTCTGTCCCATAAGTGAATAACTTCTTGAAGGTTCCACCTCCTAATACTATCAATAAGTTTCAACATATGAATTTTGGGGCACACAATCATAAGGGTACTAATCCCATCCTTGAAGGCTCTGTCCCAGGAATGAATAAATTCCTGAAGGCCCCACCTCCTAACACTATCAATCAATTTGAACATATGAATTTTGGGGAACACATTCAGACCACAACACAGGCTTAACAATTCACAGGCCTGGGTAAGAGGGAGTTGTGGTGCATGCATATCATATATGGAAAGGCAGTTGGTGACTGCATATTTTGAGAAATCAATTGGAAACACTGGAGCTTTTCAGTTTATTGAGTGTCGTGTGTGTGTGTGTGTGTGTGTGTGTGTGTGTGTGTGTGTAGTTTTCTGATAAATGAAGAAAAGGCAGGTGGGTTAGATTAGAAAGTTAAATGAAATGCTGTGAAAATGATTACCTTTGTAGAAATGAGAGGCTGTATTTTGCGTTACATTGTGAGAAAAAGTGCTGGTGGAATGACAGAAAATATGAACACATGAATCTGTAGGGTTTTCATGGTCCACTGTTCTGTTCATTGAAAGAGAACAACTAACTCAGTACCAGGGACTACTACACACTGAAGATACAGATAAGCCTCCAGATTAAAGCTCAGAGACTGACAGCTAATTTGTTGAAACCAGGCATATGACCTAATAGGAAAAACCCGAGCCACAGGTGCAACAGCCATGAATGCCCTCCTATAAAATCCGAAAGAGGTAGCAGAGAATCCAATAAACAGAAAACAAGATAAAAGAGCATTTTTCTTCCTTTTACTACACTGGAAACTGTTGTAAGATCTTAGTGACTAATAGTTAAAACAAAAATAACACTATAATGATACATTATTATCTAAATTGGCATTTTCTCTTGGCCTAGATGTCAAATGTTACCGCATACAGATGCCTTGAGGAAAGAGTGGATTTCTTAAAGTTTAACATATATGGACATCTTTCAGTTTACTGGTGCCTAGAGAAATAGATTTGAATATTTTGCTTTCTAATTTTAACTAATCTCACACTCAAAAATGGCCTAAAATGTTTCTGATAAAAACCCCACTGAATGAAAATAATGTAAGTAAATGAAAAAGAAACAGGGATGTTAGAAGTTCCTTGTCAGCCAGAATCCAAGGTAAAAATTATAACTATCTAATCATATTTGATATGGCTCTTTCCAAAACATAATTTTAAGTTGTTTTTAGCAAAAACACAAATATTTTTATATTTTCAAATAAGTATTTAAAGTATTTCATATGTGAATAATTTATAATCATATGTAAATAATGTAAGTCAATATCACATGTTTTACAAGCATTAAATATGTTAGTACAGTATATAACTACATATATATTTATATTGTGTGCTAAAATATATTTTTATTGCCAGGGAGGAAAGTTTTAAAAAGTTTATAATACTGCTCAATTTCATTCCAGAAATCACACTTAACTATATGTTAGTTTTTGTTACTTCTAGGAGCAATTATATATTCAAAGAATATGCTAAATTAGGACTTCCTTTATAATTAGAAAAAGATTTATATACCAGAAAAAAATACTAAATCAAATATATGGTTCCGGATTTTTGCCTGAATACTCTCAGCAACTAGCTAAAAATAAGGGTATCAAAAGCTGTCTTTCATTGAATAGCTAAATGACCATGCTTGTCATTGGACTAATCCTTAAAATATAATTCTATTCCTCACAGCAACTCCATGAGGTAAGTACCTAATCCAGTAGTAAAAAAGAGAGGGTGAAAGAAAGAATAAAAGAGCTAGTTGTCTCATCAGTGATCAGTGATTAAATTACATCATTTAATTAAATGAGATTTAAACAACATAGTGCTATTATTCCCCCATTAACTTCACAAAATAATCTTTATTTTGTCTAATATTAAGGAAGAAATAAAACATAGCACTTTTATTACTACTTATTAATTATGTGTCCTTGGGCCAGTTACTTCTCATCTCGGGAGTTCAATTTCTTCAAATTCAAGTCTTTAATATTTTTCCATAATAATGATAATATCAGATATCTTAAAGATTGTTCTGAGAATTAAATGTGCTAATTTATATAGAAGTTCCTTCACAACAGTGCCTACCCTGGAAGAACCTAATAAGTGTGTACTATCATACACGCTGATAATAAAAGCTGTTTGGGAATAGAAATTGAAATTATCAGTCAAAAGTCATAAACAGGATTCACTACCAATAATCTGGCCAGACGTGGTGGCTCACACCTGTATCCCAACTCTTTGAGAGGCTGAGGCAGTTGTATCATTTGAGCCCAGGAGTTCGAGACAGTATGGGCAACATGGCAAAACCCTGTCTCTACAGAAAAATACAAAAATTAGTCAGGGGTGGTGATGTGTGCCTGTTATCCCAGATACCCAGGACTCTAAGGTGGGAGGATCACTGGAGCCTGGGAGGTCAAGGCTGCAGTGAGCCATGATCTTGCCACTTCATTCCAGCCTGTGCAACAGAATGAGACCCTGTCTCAAAACAACAACAACAACAACAACAACAACAACAAAAATCAGTTATTCTTGGAACTCTACTATAGGGAAATATAAAGTATTTTTTACATATAAATGCACAGACATGAAGCTACTGGTTGTCACAATATTTATAACAGCAACAAAATATCCTACACTAGGGGGATTATATAACAATAAATGGTATTTCCATCACTAGGAAGTTATGCTAACATTGTGTTCTTGATCTTAAACACTATGTTAAATATACAAAACAATGTAAGCCATAAACTTAAATGAAAAAAAATAGGTTAGCAAATTTCACGTTTACACTTATGTTTTTATTTATATTTACATATCATTGTGCTGAACAAGACGACTTCAGCAACAGATTGAAAGGAACTGTTTTAAAATTATAACAATGGTTTTATTTGGTTGGTAGAAAAATGTTCCCATTGCTAAAGATATCTCAATTTCTGCAATACATTTGTGTTGAGAGACAGTGATTATTTTTCTTTGTTATTTTCTCCATCCTCTTGTCTCTAGTTCTACTTTGCTCATCTTAAGAATGGTAACTAAATGAATTTTTTAAAGGGCTAAGATTAATTACAGGTATCATTTATAAGTTTTCTTAAGTGAATAAGTATTTTTTCTAAAAACTGGTGATTACTATTTTTGGTGTGCATTTTTGGACTCCTGAGATGTTTATACTAGATCTCTTCTTTGGTATGGCTTATTGTCAAAGGTTGCTACGTACTATGAGTACTCTAAAAACAGACAGTGCTTAGGGGTAGTTTATCCCCCAATGTTTAAATCATCTTTAAAAATTATTAAAACATGAAAGAATCAAAATAGTAGGGAGGGAAGGAATATTTGAACAGTTCTGCATTTACTCTCTTTGAATACCAACCTTCTTGCCTTTTCATAAAAGACACTAACAATGTAAGTAGGCTTCAATTATTTAAGTTACATCTCATTTAATGGAATCTCCTTATAGAATCACATGCATTATCTACTTTTTGATAAAAATATAGGAAAGAGAGAAAAATTGAAGACTTTTGGGAAAAGTTTAGAAAAGAAATCTTCTTCCGTCTTTCCCATGAAACAGCTATGAGGGTTAATAAAAAAGATTATGTAATGGCATTCTAAACTGTTTAGAAGTCAACCATTACAGACATCTTTGAGAATGTCATTTCTATTGAGAATATTTCCCCATCTCAAGGACATATATGGTGGTGCAATCCTATTTATCTTCAAGACGCATGTGTTATTCAGACTTGATTTTACAATACCTAAAATGTGCTACAATTTATAAGCAATCTTAGCCAATCAGAGAAATAAATATTTAAAGCAATTTCCTGAATACTGTATTATTTACTGTCTCTCAAAGATTGGATCTCTTTGATCAAATCACATGAACACTTATTTTCAACATGTTATACATGCTGAAAGGTTTCTCCTAAACTGCATGTACTTAAAATAAAAAGCCATATTATCATAAATCATTATAGCAGTGTTCTGTTTTATACATCATTTCTTCTCATATTGTAGTATTTTTCCATCGCTGGATGACATTTTATTTTTAGTGGATGAATATTTTCATGTGAAAGCATTTGACAATATCTCAGAACACTGTGTTACAGATTTTCCAATTCTTCTATTGTTGAGTTTTATAATTGTTAAGGCTGTACTATAATTAAACACTGAAGATGAAATTTAAGTTTTACCTTGTCTGCTAAACTTTACTAGATGAGTAAGCAAACAAGGAAAAAGTTATTTTTTCATGCCATAAATATTCTCTACTGTTCAAGGCAATGGATTTATAGCAAATATGTTAAACATGGCAGACATAACTTTCATTCTGGAGAATGGTGTTCCAGTTCTTTTTCTGGAAGTTGTGAAGTTAGTTGAACTTCTAAATGTGTACAAAATGAAACACAAGTTTTGTATCTTCTAGGGTTGGATGAGACTTCACTGCTCCAATCTGTGCTTCTTTATGCTTTTCCTCCCTTTTCTATGTAGCTCCAATCCTAGCAGGGTGGGGGATGTGGTCTATACGAGAAACTTTTTCCCTCTTTTCTCAAACTCTGCAATCAGTTGTTAAATGCATAGAGGGTGCTTTGATTCGGGCTGGCTATATGTGCTCTGAGAGTGCAAATAAAGGAACGGCCTATGAAAATGCCAATAAAATACACCTGTAATCGGCACAGGACCTAGGCTTGACAGAACCAAAAGGTGTCTCTGGAAGCCAAATGATTTTAACATTATCCGTGATTGTGATTGTCTCTTCTGATGCTTGGTCCATTAGCCAAGACAGCAGTGGCTATAATCCCCATTCGAGTATATTTCTTGAGAGCATATCCTTGCCTGCTCTAATGTTGTACTGGGTAAAAAGAAATACAATTTAAGAGATATAGCCTCTGCCCACATACTCGAACTTTGGAAACCCTCATAGACCAAAAAAATTAAAAACCGTGCAGCATAAGCTAAAAAAAAAATTGTTTTGCAAAGTACTGTGCTTCTCCATTATATAAAGAATCTAAAATAATTAATACCTTGAAGGAAAAGGGCTACTTAGCTCTAGACCCAAACAAGCAAAGAAAATAGCAGCAACATATGAAAATGAGAGAAAAAAACAATCAAAGAGATGTTATGTTCTGTACCCAGAGAGTCCATTTAGAGCAGAGATCAAGACTAAAATTTGTATAAATGCTGAACTGCCAATCTAGAGCCAAAGATCAAATGGAAGCTCAGGATGAGAAGAGCAGTGGGTGGAACCTCTGAAGCGCTTGACACAAAAGGAGAGGTCATAATGCGACAGTGTCAGGAGGATGCATTCACATATGCTGAATATCCCCTCTATGCCGGAAGCTATAGTAGGCACTGGACCTGCAATAGCAAGAAAGACAGAAAAAATCCCTGTATTTGTGGAGCTTAGGTTCTAGGCTTCTGAGAATGGCAGTTCTACAGAGATGATATGATAAGATAATGGAATGGAGGATGGTGCCAGGTATAAGGGTTAGATAAAGTGAAGGGTCAGACTTTTAAGTCCGGTAAGAGCAATACAGGTAGAGAGCCTTGCAAAGGTCTTAAGATATAGTGACCAGTTTGATATCTTATTGGAACAGAAAAGTGAGTGTGACTAAAGCATAACTAACTGAACAAGGGACAAAGCTGTCAGAGAAGGTATCCAAGATGTAAGTAGGGATGGGTTTATGCAGAAACTTGTATAAAATGGGTTTGGATACTATTCTACTTGTGTTTGGTATGACTATTGGATTTAACACAAAGAGATCAAACATAAGACTTACACTTGAACAAATGATCCTAGCTGCAGTCCTTTACACAAAATGCTCTCTTTTCTTCATCAGTTTATTTCACCACTCACCATTCTGTTTATTTCTTCTTGTGCGTAATATATAGAGGGTGCTCAAACTTACTGGCTTACCCAATACATTCTCAGCTTATGCCTGTCATCCTAACTTACTGTTAATAGTACCCTCATTCACCCTCAAATGTGTCCTGTTAGACCAGGGGGTGCCAAACTTTTCCTGTAAAGGAACAGAGAGCATGTGTTTTAGGTTTTGCAGGCCAGACAGCAACTAAACTCCACCATGGTAGCAAGAGAACAGCCACAGACAATATGCAAATGAATGGGCAGGCTGTGTTCTGATAGAACTTATTTATGAATACCGAAATGGACTTTCATTTTAATGTGTCACAAAATATCATTTTTCTCCTTTTTTTCCATTCACTTAAAATATAAAAACCATTCTTAGCTCAAGGGTCATATAAAAACAGGTGATTGAGTTTGGCTCTCCAGTTATCATTTTCTGATCTCCCACTGAGCCCACGAATTAGATGTTGTCTATTGTAAGTAACATTTATTGAGGGCAAGCAATGTGCCCAGAAATCCTTACAACAAGCCTATGAGGTACCTACTAATATTGGATGTGTTTTTGCAATGAAGAAACAGGCATAAGGAACTCTAAGAGGCCTAGGAGTCTCAGGAACTTGCCCAATGTCTCTGAGCTAATAAATGGCTAAATTTGTAGTCTCATTGCTAAATAATATATTCATAATATACTTTCACTCTCATGCTCCTTATGGGCATTCTTTCTTCACATCTTTTTTCTTACTGCATATTTTTAGTCTTTTTTTCTTTCCTCATTGCTCCATCTTGCTTTTTGTATACCTTTTTCTCATCCTCCATAAAAACTATAACTGAGCTATATGCCTAAAACCAGTAAAAAACAAACCAAAACTTAAATGTCACATAATAAACAATGCTTGCAATTTCTATAGTCACTAAACATTTCTAGAAGTTTTCTTCAGAGTCCCTAAACATAATTATTTCCTTCATATTTCTCAAAGGAAACCTGTTTTCCCTTTAAGAACTGGATTTCTAGGTAGCAATATAACTATTATCTAATCTCATTGTATTCCAGTTTAAACAATCACGATTACAACTGCTGTTTCCTTGGCAGTTGTTTTGTGAGCAAATACCTAATTTTCTCTTTCCTTATATCTATAACAAATGGTTGAGTTAAGCAAGAACTGGATAACTCCATAATCTTAAATCTTTGGTACTCCACAGTCCTAGTGTATTAAACTGGGAATTTTACCACCATTTTAAGGATTTTAGGTTCTATATTTCCAACAACTCTCGTTACAAATGAAGTCCTGGAACACTGGTTGTTTTTAAATTGGCGGCCTTTAGCATATTCTGCCACAATCCTTCATGGTTTTAAAGCATTTGACAAGTGTTTATTTAACAGTGGCTGTCTATTTTGATAGTACAGATGGATAAAAAAAGAGGAGGGCATTTAACTCCAGGAACATTTCCACTGCTGACGCTTCTTGCCAGCAACAAGGCAGCAGTAAAGCTCAAATAGTTTATAAATGTCAGCAAAATCCTATGAACAAATTACTTCCTGAGTCATTTTTTTTTAGTGTCTTGTATTCCTGAAAAATATATACTTTTAATAAAGAGGGAGAAAAAAGATGCCATTTGATTGTTGATACACACTACCATTTTTCACTAAATTGTTGTTAACAAATTCTTAAAAATCAAATTGAAGCTGTGGATTTAAGTTGTGCATTCCATACCAATTTCTGAAAATGTTAGGGTGGCATTAAAATCAAAGACAAATTTAAAAAGAAACGCACACACAGTTTGAGGAATGAATGAGAACAACCTGTTTGGTTCATATTAAGCTTGCAGATTTATCAACACTGGGTATGCTAGGGAAGACAGAGGGAGAGTTTATGAGCTCTTCAGAAAGACTGATTTTTACAAGTCCCTGATTTAGCTATAAGGGGTGCCTATATATTTACTTAGCAAAAGGGTTAATGGATTCAACCTTTTGAAAAATGCACTTCTTTACATGCGTATAACATGATGGATGGTTAACTGATTGCACATGGGTAAACACAGGTGAAAACAAATTAATTGGAAGGTAGAGGGTTTATTGTTTATTTTTTTCTTGATAGATGGATCTCATTATTTTCCTTGGGCAGACAAAGCCATAACAGTTTCCAGAGAAAGGAGAAGTGACAGCTCCAGGAAACTGCTTACAGATGGACAGCCAGCAGGCTAAAAATATTACTTGTGTCCACCTCATCAATAAGCTGGCTCCATTAAGAGTGGCAATTATTCTTTTCCTGCCTGTGCTGCCGTTTGAGAGGCATGAAGATGATTATTGATAACTCAGTATGCAGAACAAAATATATACAGTAACACAAACTCATTTACCATGGCAAATCCATATCAGAGAGCACCATTGCCTTTCATGCTATTATTTAAAGTGGCAATGTGTAGCTGTCAATGTCTTAGAAGATTATGCTGATACTGTATTTTGTTATAATCCTATTAATTATTAATGATGCACATTTTTTATTCACCTATATTTAGAGAGTCTGTATTATGCACTGCAAAGGGGGGGAAGATTTCTGAGTTGAAGGAGGTAGGTTTGCAATTTTTCATGCATATAAATGTCACAAGAACTGGCCTTTATCTTTTTCTTTTTTTTCTTTTTGGCTATATCAAAGAATATCCTTAAGGGTTTTGGGGACAAGAAAAATGAATTAAAATAAAATACTGTGCAAATGAAAAAACAACCAATGCTTGATAAGAGTCAAGAAACATAAGAAAAAAATTGTAGTACCAATTACTGTGTGGAATTAAAAAAAAAAAAACTCTCTCAATTAAAGGCACTACAAAATAAATGACAGTTTCCAGGCATCAGCACAAAGCTAAAGGGATTTCAATGGCCTCATTACTTTTATTACCCTGCATTGCTCAGACAAATCTACCGCAAGATTGTGTTTAGGCATAGGATTTGTCCTGGTACTTGCAGAAATGTGGGCAATGGATCAGCTCACCTGGAATTGAGAAAGCAGGCACACAAAATCACAACATAGCAAATGCTACACTTACATAGTTATTGTGCTCTCTGGAGATAGGAGAAAAGGTATTGGCCAGAAAATGAGTTACCAAATGAAAGACAAAGTCAACCGTTATAGTCAAATTTTACCACATCTGATCATGTAGTTTAAGGTATGTGAACCTATTCCTATTGCCTTTTTTGAATATCCCATTTTCCGGTATTTATTTCCTAAAACATATACAAATAATGCACATTTTTGTTAATTTCTACTGGCAACTAGCAGAGTGATTTTTTAAAAAGTCAATCTAAATGAGAGAGCATGCTCTACATTCTGCTAAAATTTTCTCCTGGGCTTGAAGGTCACAGTGATTAACTGTTCTGTGTTATTCTTGAGTTGCACAATTATCCAATAATCAGGAATTCCACCCAGAGCTGCCATGACTTAACTAAGGGGACTCTTGTTCCCAGTTTTCCTAAATGTCTAGTCTCTGAGGACAAAAGAAAGGAGTTCATCTAAAGGTAAACTGTCTTGCTGAGTTTTTTAAAGCAGTGTATAATTAGAAAAAACAAGGAACTAAATTGCATCTAACTCTCAAATCACCTAATCATTTTTAATTTCAATCTTTAAGACTAACAGTTTTTCAGTCTATGATAAAAGTATTATTGCTTTCCTTATTTAAAAGATTCCCAGGGTACTGGTATCTGAAAAAAAAAAATACTTATTCAACAGTGTCATAGAGCTATTATACCTAAAATTATGCATTGTTGTTATGTTACCTTTTGTTATTTCATAAGAAAGCGACTAAACGCAGTGGTATGTACTTTATGAGGAAAAGGCTACTGAAATATTTGTGGAATTTAGAATACAAGTTGTTTATCTAACTCCCATATGATTTTTTTTAAAACCCCAAAATTCTGTTCAGGAGGCAGATATTCTAAATATGAGTGACATATAAGACAATCTAGGTGAAATAGTATTTGAAATATATTTTATCTGAATTTAAATCAAATCTGTAAATTATTAGTTCTGGCTGAAACACATATCCAATAGAAAATTAACAGATCATTTACCTTTGAATTATACTGAAATATTCCATCCAGAAATTCTTTGGTCATTCTATAAGTCAGGGTACTTTTAATCACAAGTGATGGAACCTTTGGGAAATGTTGATTAATCTAACCAAGTCAGAGGAAGGGCAGTAACAGAGCCAAACCACTCAAATGAGGGACCTGAATGTAGTAAGGACCCCTTTCCCTCATCTTCCATCCTGTTTCTGGCAGCCTGAAAGGAATGCCAAGGGGTGTATGTGTGGGTTTTTCTAAGAGTTGCCCACAATGGCTAAGGAGCCCACTCCTTCCTTTGCTGATCTGTGATCAGGAAATCAGAGTCATGCTGAGAGATAAATCTCTAGAGTGAGGGGGAAGAGAGGAAGTTCATCAATACTATGGAAGTGCTATTTCCCTAGCTTGATCATTTCTTCGAATAACATTATTAACATCTTTAATAATGTTAATTCAAGAAGATTCCAGGAATACTCTTGCAATACATTCACCAATATTTAACAGGTACTGCCCGAGTAAAACTTGTAAAATGAAATGTGTTTGCTTAGGCCTTTGGTCCAATCTCAATGCTGTCCTGATGTCTGCTGTTATTGCCTTAGGCATACATCCTACCATATCCAACCATTTATTTCACCTAGCTCTGTCCCATTTTACACTGCCAGGCTTTCTCTATCAGTGTGCCAGTGCAATAACACAGCAGAAACTCATTACTTGATCTCCCACCTTTGTTTTGGTAACTTCCTAAAGAGGCAATGTGAAGTGACAGAGAGCACAAGACTTTGCGTTAGAAGACCTGGGTCTGAAACCTCTCTCTCCACTTACACCTAATCTGATTTTATCCAAATTCCAATGACTTTCTCACTACAACTTTTCTTTGAAGTACTGTTGTGAAGATGACATAGGTAATACATCTACAATGCTTTACCAGATAGAAATATCCTGTTTATATGCATGCAATCAATTTATTAACTACTTTCTTCCCTTCCTTATACTCATAGACTGTACTCTTTTCCCATAGATTTAAATTTTTAATCATCAGTCTTATTGTTGTTCTTGCCAATCTTAGGGACCTTCAAATTTTTAATAGGTAACAATTCTAACACAATGAGCTCACTATTCCCAGAACCTTGTAACTGCCAGTCTAATCCAGATTCCAAATTTCATGATTCTTGAAAATATATTTTTCCCTCCTTGAGCCTTTCGAAACAGTCTAATATTCTCATTCCTGTACCCATACATTACCACAGAAAGGAAACCATTTTCAGAAGGAAAAATGATCTAAAAATTGAGTAGACCAAATCCACTCCTTAGGAAACTAGTCTTTCTTGTGCATTAGCAAAACTGAAAGGATTAAGCAGTGAGAATTGTTTAAACAAGGTAAGAAAACTGCCTCTCCCTGGGGGACTACCAGAATCATAAATTGTCTTTGGCATAGATTTTGGGAACTTAACAATGTAATGATTCTGCCTACACCTATGAAGGTAGAGCAAACAGCCTGTTTCCAAGGTTTAAGCCAGACGGTGTTTAATGCTCAGTGAATGTTAATGTCAAAGACAATGAAAAGAAGAGGTGTGATTAACAATGTATTCCATCTTTTGCTTGCAACCATTTTTCCACTTCACCTCTTAAGCTGTGAGCTTTCTCCTCTAGTGCAGCATTTTCACCTGCTTATTGCAGGCCAGTGCCCCAGACATTAAATTTTAAGGGAGGGATCAGGAAAAATAACTAATAGGTATTAGGCTTAGTACCTGGATGATGAAATGTTCTGTGTAGAAAACCCCCATGACACAAATTTACCTACGTAACAATCCTGCACATGTACCCTTGAACTTAAAATATAAATAACCAAGTAATTAAAAAAATTAAATACATTTTAAAAGTTAATTATAGTTGCTTCTTACCCACCCCATTCCCTTAACAACTTCTTCCCTCATCTGCAACTCTACCCCTTCCTTTTTACTTCCCCTCACCTTCTCTCCATCCCATACCCTCCTTTAATTTCTGAGTCTTTACTTGCTTACCCTTTTCCATTTCCTACATTCAGACCACTGGACTCACGTCTGTCTCACATATGCCCTCTAATACAAGACTTTTTTTTCCCTGACTTTCTTCATCCAGATGTTAACTGAAAATGACCTTTACCACTCTCTGAATACCTTTAAGTACATTTATTTATTTGTAAGATAACTGAGGGCATTTGTTGTATTCTGCCAACTCCCATAGTTCCTAAAACAAACACCTTATTATTTTGGTATAGCTTATTTTGTGAAGCTTATATTGCTGTACTTTTGGGCAAGAGAGTTTTATTCATTTTTTTTGTTTTATTAATTTTCATAGCTTTTCTATCAGGTGGTCCTTTATACAACAACAGAGTAATATTGAGTCTGTCTGTTCAATTCAAAAACAGTTGAAGCACACTTGGAAAGGAAGACTTTCTTGTAAATTCAAGGTTTGGTTAATATCATCAGGAAGAGATTAGTAAAAATAAATAGATAATAAACATAAACATGTCATAAGATCAACTACAGAGTTCTACATACCCAAGTTCTACATACAAGCTACTTGTTATAGCTTACCCAAGGAGGAGCTACCATCACATAGTTGTGTACAGAAATGAGCACTCAACTGGAATAAGAAAAGCTGGGTTCCAATCCTTCCTATGTCTTTTATAAATTTAGTATCTCTGAAAACATCAGTAAATTATTTGAGCCTCAGATTCTTCATCGATAAAATGGGCAGAGTAGTACCTACTTCACAGGGTTGTTCTGAGCATCAAGCAGTACATATGTGAAAATTCTGTAAAATTTAAAGTGTTTTACCAAAATAACCATTATTAAAAGTTTTGTTGCATTTTCAATATACCTTACAGAGAAATGGACTATAACCTGCCATCTAGTCTAGTGATCTGCTTCTTGGCCCCTCCCAGGCAGTCTGTGGGGGTAGTAATGATTGTCATATGTTACATTTGACTATTTTGGGTTTTTTTTTTTTTTTAGTGATACAACTTCCATCTACCCGCTATTCCTGAAACCACTAAGAAGCAAAATTCTTAGATAAACTTTCATCTGCTTTGGCCTTTTATTGGGTACCACTAACCCAATGCTTCTAGAGAGACCAAGGCTAGCATCATTCTATGCCCCTTTGATAAACTTAACCAATTCAATGAAATTATTTGGATCCCATTCATTGCATATCATCTTGTATCTTGGCAGCACAAACTTCTACTTCCTTCCCTATGATAATCTAATGGAATAAGAAAGACGATAATTGGCTTGTTAACAAAATAAATGACCATTTGTAACATCATACAATGCTATTTCTCAATGGCATTTATGAGTCGCTATTATAAAAAGATTGTTCTTTCTGAACTCTCATATAACTGTCTTTGAAGTCAGTAATAATCATTTTAACACAATGCTTCATTCCCTTTCTCCAAAAAGCTCTAAGCACCTGGGAGACATTATCTAATTAATACTAATGCATGCAGAGAGGCTCTAAGGAGAAGTTTAAGAAGACAAAAAAAATGTCTATAAAGTTCACCATGACTGTCATTAAAATATGATCTGTTCAAATGCATGTACAAAACACAAGCCTTTAGCCACGGGAATTCACTTAAAATAATTTAAATTGTTTATAAAATAAATGGATTTCTATTTGCAACTGTTATATGCTATAAATTGAGCCTGTTAAAAGATTACTTCAAAGGTATATCCTGATATTCAAGCTATTTTGATTCACATATATTTTTCTCTTTACAAAACAAAAAGAATAAAGAATAAGCATTTGAAGATCTTAATCATCTGCTACATTTCACAAACTACTTGTTGATTCAATAGTACATTTGATTCTACTCAGTCCTGGTTCTAATTTTTAGAGTTTGCATCATTTGAAACATTCAAGTTTTTTAAAAATAGGAAAAATTAAAATGCTTTGGGCCCAATTATATTGTTGGATTTAAGTAAAAATCAGTACCTACCTAAACTAAGGAATAAAGGTGATCACAATAAATAAATAAACTTAGCTTTTCTTTTTTGTGCTGAGGGCAAGGGCACAAACTGATGGTATTTTAGCTTAGTTAACCACATTCACTGGGGAAAGCCAGGATATATGTAACACCAAATGAACTTCATTTGCCCATCTCTTTGCACAATAGAGTTTTCCGCTGAGCCACAAGTCAGGCTGAAGGGAGCCTTCTGACCCAGCTTTCTCAGTAATGTAGTGAATATATTCAGACTTGGAAGGAGCAATGCAGTTAATGATCCTGTTTATTATACAACTGAAAGATGTGACCCAGGCACAACTCTTTAATCTCACTGAAGGCAAGATTATGTATTTTACTTCTTCTGTAGACACCACCTCCAATACCTTGCCCAGTTAGACTAAGTAAAGTGCCCGTGCTATGTACTTCAGTAGTAAAATACTACCAAAGACTCATTATCCTAATAATGACTGCCTCGATGTACGTTACTGCCCTACACAAGTATAAATTCCATGAAGTCAAGGTAAAAGTTTCACTATTCAGTTCCCAATTGGCTCATTATTTGCCACTATATTTATAGTAGCTCCCCCATATGCAAGAGGGATGTTTTCTAAGACCCACAGTGGATGTCTTAAATCTCAAATAATACCAAAGCCCATATACACTATGTGCAAATTTCTTTATCCTTATTCATGATTTCATTGATAGGTTTGTTCTTACTATGGATCTTAAAAAACTCAGTATATGATTTTTTGGTACTTTATTAAGTGAAGAACCTTGACCTTTTTACTTAAAGCAAACACTTTCTACCTTGTCTCTGGAACATCCAAATTGCTGGCATCACTACTCTTGCACTCTGGGGCCATTATAAGTCAAATGAACTTTTGCTGGAATGCAAGAGTGCTTGCATCTGCACTGCAAAACCATCACAGTTGATCCTTGGGCAACGACGATGTGACTCATGGGCAGGCAGTGAGTCTGCAGTGTAGACATGCTGGATAAAGGCAGGAATCATGTTCAAGGTAGGATGGAAGGGACTGGCATGAGATTTTATCAGGCTACTTACAATGGTACACAATTTAAAACATATCAAGTGCTTATTTTAAAAATGTTCCACATACAGTTTTCAGGCTATGGTTGACTGCAGGTAACTGAAACCACAGAAAGTGCAACTGCACAGACAAGGGGACTACTGTAATTCATCGTGGACTGAGTGACAAATGGGGACCTTAATGGACAGACAGATAAAGTAGCTACATTTGTTGACTTTGCCTTCAGGTTCTCTTCGTAAACCCAGGGGAGCTCTAAACGTCTAAACGTCTGGAAGAGATCTGGATGATATACACTGGCAGGCTCACAGAAGCTTCCAGAGACCCTTTGTGGCATTTTAGAGTAAATATTTGGGAATGTTTCCATACACTGTTTTCAGTCAAAAATACATAAAGTCCTACTTTTCATGGTCATTTAGCATTTATTTTTTATCACCTACTATATGCTAGAAACAAGGCTAAGCCATGTGTGAAAAAGCCTATGACTCAAAAAGAGTTATGTGTAAAATTTCTTCCTTTTAAGTTTGAATACTGGAATTTCCACAATTGAGAAAATAAATACATGGAACTGACACAAAAATTGCCAGGGATATGACGACACAGAAATCAATGTTGACTATAATAAACTGAGCTTTTAAAATTATGTGATCTTATAAATAATACATCTAGAGTCTAAACAATAAGCACAATAAAAAGTTTGTTTTCAAACTGATCCTAGGTACTCTCTTTAAGAACATTTGATAAATTCATATCATAAGCCATGTTTATTAAATGTTCCAACCTTTAATGATCAATAGAGACCAGAATACAGACTTAATATGATTGAGTTATGCACTTTGGAAAATTACTGTAACAGCATTAAGCTGTTTTTCTGTGTATCTCCTGAAAAGATTGCTTTTTATCCTTTGTTTACTTTTCTGTTGATAGCCGAAATTTCCAATAATTATTTATTTCAAAATGAAAATTGCTTCCAATCAATTGATAAACATCACAGAAATATCCCCAGGAATTTAAAATCTGGAAGGCATTTTTGTCCCTTGCACATTGTCAAAGTAACTGTCAGTCTTGTGTAGATGCTGGTGTATTCTCCTCTATTAGAAGAAAAGATTGATCAGTCAGGAAGAAATGTTTACTGACACTATTTCAACAGTAGTCAGTAAAGAAAATTCTTCCTGAAATAGTTAAATCTTTCCTATTCTTTTAATATTAATTATATAAAATCCTGCTTAATTGGGCACACACAAAGCATGTGATCTCCAGGGCTCTGCTTGCCCTCTCTTCTTATTATATTCATAAGACCATCTCAGCTATCCTAATATTAATAGGTTCCTCTATCCATCTATATAATGATAACTTCAGTGCTGTAACTCTGTTCCAGATCTCTTTCCCTTTTCTGTATAATTCTTTGTAAAAGCCACAAAAATAGTTTGATTCCTGCATTTAGAGTGTAGCTTAACATTTTGCATATCTTGGGACATACCCCTCTTCAGCAAGAGGAAAGCATGTAAGAGCTTGGCAGAATGAGAGGAGCATGAGAAGCCACAGAGGCAAGCATGTCAGAAAGTCTGATCTTTAACCTCATAGAGGTATAAAACTTGCCAAAGACTAAAATAACATAATTGACAACTGATATCCATGTTCACATCTGAGAAGTGCTTAAATGCATCTGAAGCACAAATTTCAGTCCAGCTCGACCTAGTTAGTTTTTGATTCATAGGCCTGGGACCCTGAGAGCTGGGGGAGATTTTTTCAGGTATGCCAAAATGAGAAATAACACTCCTTCCTAGGCAAGCCACTGTTTTGATTATTTATACAGCAATAAGATGAATATTGCTGGATGCCAAGAGATGAATTGATGAAAGGTCTTCACTCTCTCTTTATCATTGTTAAATACAGTGCCAAGAATTAGCCTGGTATTACACACACTGCTCCTGCCCTCTGCTTAAAGAAGGTATCTGTCACTATCCAAAATACCCTGGGCGCCAGAGCTGATGTTACTCACTGAGTCTTTGAAGGAGGATGACAAATGCATAGTCTGAATTTACAGCAGAGCCTCTGAAAAGGCACAGCCTGGCAGCCAGGGGAGAAGCTCTATCTCCTATGTTGCTTTCCTTTGTCTGATAGTGTAGGGTCCATGACAACATTCTTAGCTCATGAAGATCATGCAGTTTGTCACTTAACTATATAGAGAGTATATTTTCCTTACTTTATTCTACTCTCTATTTTACTGTCCCTGCATTTTATAGACATACGAAAAGCATACAACTTGTATTGACTTTCAACAAAAGTCCAACGCAGAGATTTGCAGATGATATAAATAGTTAATTGTTGCAAACACAACCTGTTTTTAGGAAAGGGCCAAGATCTGAGAGGCTCCAGATTGAGCGATGCAGTCACCATCCATTGAAACTGTCCCATGGCAAATCCAAAGACCTCCCATCTCGCAAATTAAACTTATCTCAGAGTCTTCCAGGACAGTAAAGTAATGGGGTTGTAAAGTGTTCACAAAAAAAAAGTATGTCATGAGGAAATGCAACCAGTACAGGCAGTGACCTTTTGCTCCAAACCTAAGATTGGTCACACGAACTCTGGTCTGACATGCTGAATGAGCTTTTAATAAAATAGCGATGGCACTTTTGATAGTTTGAGATATCCTCTTTCCAAAAACTCAAGTTCTCAATCCAACAATATACTTTCCTGGATTTAGAAATTTCATTCTAGCATAGATTAGAAAGGTCCTATTTCTTTGTGATTTGCATCCTCCAGTTCTATAGTATTTATCATGATATACACCATAGAACTCCTACTGTTCTCTTTGGCAGCTTTACAACAAGCAAGTCAGAGATCAGATGTACAGCCCACTCATCAGATGGAGAAGACCCTAGAACTCAGTGTCTGCATTCTCATACTCAGTGTCTGCATTCTCATAATCTTCTCTCATAGTATCACACTTGCAGACCAGTAGTTTCCAACAGTTAGCATCGATCAAAAGAACCTGGAGTATGTATTAAAACTAAACTCTGCTGTCAACTGCTCCTAGAATTTCTGATTCACTAGGTCTGGGTTTTTTGCCTGTTAAACAAATTCCCAAGTGATTCTCGTGCTGCTGGTTTAGGAATCACATCTTGAGAAGCATTGCTATAGACAGGGCTTTGAAAATTTATATGCTGGCTTGGTAACTTCCTGACTTACATATTAACTTTTCCTCCATTTCTGTCTCCATCTTTTCATTCTTCTCTCTTCTCTCCCTCTTTTGTGAAAATATCTTTTATTTGAAAGCTGTGCTTATGGTCACAAAACTGAAAAAAAAAATCCATCTTATAATTGAGGAACATTTTTTCTCTACCAAAGGTGTAAGAAATATATATAAACAAGAGTATAAGATCAGCTCCTTATCACTTAATTCAAATTCTGTTACATTGAAATCTACTATAAGAAGAAATGTTAAAAGGGCTTATACAGAATCAAGCAGGGCCAAGTGGCTCAAAAGAGTTTGAGAAACTCTGGGTTAAGCAAAGTTAAATAAGTTTATTTGCTGGTGAATGTTAAATGAACTAATGTGCACTGTGATTCTCCAATTAGTAATGGTATTTAGTATTTACAGAATTTAATTATGGAATCCTTTTTTAGTGGAACACTGGTGTGCTAGGAATACAGTATGTGAAATAGTCTCATTTTCCCCAAGAACTCAGATAACGGATTGACTTAAACTAGGTAGGATCGTTTTCCTTTTAAATCACTTCAAAAAGAAAGGTAATTTTTGTATAGTAGGATACTGCATATATATGTACAAAGACTGATTAGTTTTTCAGATTATAACTTCACTCCAATAGATATAAGCCTACAATGGCAGATTTCATTAAACCTACTATTGAATTCAAATTCCTGAAAAACCTACAGAAAAAAAAAAGAAAATGTGTAATACATTGTTCTCTTCCCTCTTTTGAACTGGGGAGTTATTATTAGAATGCCTGCTAATTAGTTAATTTATTCTGTACTTGATAGCTAAGCCAGAGGCTCACAAAAGGCTTACAAGTTTCAATTTCTAGACAGACCCAATTCTTAAATCAAGTTTGTGAATTTCATAATTATTTCAATTTAAACTCAAACATGCCCCTCTAGTAATGTATGAAAAGATTATTAAGCTATTAGGTTAAACATGGATATTTACTGAAAGGGCCAGAGATTGATAAGGATTACTGTTAAGTAACCTTTTAAAACCACAATGTATCAATTTCAAATTATAGAACATGGTTTAAATGTCATTTATACATTAGAATAAACTGAAACGCATAATCACTGTCTCCGTGAATAACCATTTAGTCTCATTTCTGATCTTTCAATGCAGACAAAGGTTACTAGACTACAGACCTTGTTTGCTATTTGATGAGCATTAAGTGCTTAATTTTGAGGATTTCACTGATCTTTTATACAAGGGCAGACACAAATTGTTTTCTAAACAAGAGAAGAAAAACTGTATTTATGACCACATTTGTGAATATTTCCTCTCTACAAATGTGCTTAATATTAATTGGAAGTGTAAAACAGACCAGTTCTTATCTCTTTTTATCATACTATATAACTTTCATAACACCTCTCCATTTTTCCATGGCAAGAGGACTTTTATTTTTTCCTGCCTCCATTCAGCCAGTATTTATTCAGTTCCAATGATATAAAAGAGATTATACCAGACCAGTGAACAAAAAAAATGCATCAACACCCTACATCAGAATATATATATATATATATATATATATATATATATATATATATATATATCTTGCAGACCAGTAGTTTCATACACACACACACACACACACTCTCTCTCTCTCTCTCTCTCTCTCTCTCTCTTCTAATATATGGTTTTGATGCATTATATATGTATGTATATACATTTACAGATATATTGATATATATTTTAGCCAGATAATTTTGACATATAAAGAAATAACTCTATCCAGGTGAATAATGCAATAAAAAGATAGTTTTGTTAAGGAAGAGACAGCTTTTTAATGAGCTCACAAAATTATCTCAGCTATAAGCACAAAGGCAAAGCTGCTTCTCTTCCAAAATATCAGAAAACTCAGTTTGGGATGCCTGTGGGAGTCAAGGTATGGTGAAAAGAAAGACTTACTTATTTTCCTTATAGTGACCATGTGTCCTAAGTTTCAGCTTTACTATTAAAAAGAAGTTTCCTGATTTCATTTCTCTATTGAAAGTAAGAAAATTCCAAATGATAATTTGAAGATGTTGCAGAAAACACTAATAACTGATCTGCACTCAGAAGAAAACGTAGTAGTCTGCCAAAGCAACTGACCTGCAAAGCAGAAGGTCAAAAATACCATTTAAACTCTGTCTAGGTGAATGGCCTTGTTTAACACACAGGGAATGCTGAAAGAGCACTGAAAGGGCTCTACAGGGGTCTGGGGGCTCCACAGTGTACATTGAATCACAACAGTCTGTGCATCAGACACAACCATGAGATGGATGGCTACAATCCTCAGAAGAAACTTCCAGTCATTGGGACAAGTCACCTGCAAGTTCTACACTCAAAGATATGTTTATATCTCAGTAGTAGCAGTTACTGAGGGGAGAACTACTTTATAGGGTAGTGCCTGATTATCTTGAAGTAAACTGGATGTTTTCTGAGATGGGCAAGCAGTGAGAGTTTAGTTCAGAATAATAGCAACCTAATGTCTGTGGAAAACATTCTACACTTTTTATATATGGAAGATTTTACACCCATCTTTGCAGAAGGCTTAGAACTTTGCCTAGGGTGGAAAATTCCTACCTTTGATTAGGTCCTAAAACTAATTTTATTATTAACGGTGACCACTAATAATACTTGGACCATCTTATAAAAGCCTACTATACAATAACGATAAGTTGAGCAGTCTGAGACTTTATTAACCTCTTCCTTTGCAATGTAAAATACTATTAAGTAGACCAAGCACTGTGGCTCATGCCTGTAATCCCAGAACTTTGGGAGGCCAAGGCACGTGGATCATGAGGTCAGGAGATCGAGGCCCTCCTGACCAACATGGCGAAACCCTGTCTCTGCTAAAATACAAAAAACTAGCCAGGCGTGATGATGCGCACCTGTAGTCCCAGCTACGCAGGAGACCGAGGCAGGAGAATTGCTTGAACCCAGGAGGTGGATGTTGGCAGTGAGCCAAGATCATGCCACTGCACTCCAGCCTGGCGACAGAGCAAGACTCCATCTCGAAAAAAAAAAAAATACTATTAAGTAATTTTCTAAAGTTTAAATTTAGCTGAAAAACAACTGAAAGTAGCTTCTCTTGACTGCCAGTCTCTTTCCATCATACCATGCTCACTCACCTAAGTCAATGTTTCAGATCTGGAATACTTGCCTACATAATAATGAACAGAGAACTAATACATATTCCCTACCTTTTGCAATATGCTATAATCTGTCTTCCTTTCCGCTCACCAGGGAAGTCAGTGTTTAATAATGTGTATGATCCATTGTTGAGCAACATCCCAAATGCATAGTGTCTTCCAGTGAGGAACACTTCATTCCTTCTTAGTCCTCAGTGCCTGCCACAGTGTGCTGTACATACTGTATATTCAAAATAGATTTGAGAGTTGAGCATTCTAGGAATATAAGACAACCTGCTAAAAATCTCTTCAAACTCTATAATCTTTAAAAGCCATGATTCTAAAAACATATGATCTTAGCTACCATCTGGTTGTTTGGTCTGACCGGTGTTTAGCAAGTTCTGTTTTAGGAAGTATTATTTTAAATATTCTCCAAATCAATCTTCTCTGCCAAAATGCTATAGGACACCTTGTTTATTGTGAGTTCATATATAGAGTTGGATTTGTTTTACCTTTTTAAGGCAGCTTTGACATCTATAAAAGATAAAACTTTTAGATTAGTCACTGTCATATACAGCAGAACTTAGATGGTGACAGTTTGAGAATGTTTTAGCACTCCTGTAAATATCTTTAAGAAATTTGCCTAATGTTTATTTGTTTTTATTACGTTTTTTGAGACAGGGTTTCACTCTGTTGCCCAGGCTGTGGACTGTAGTGGTGCGATCTCAGCTCACTGCAACCTCTGCCTCCCACATTCGAGGACTCTCCTGTGTCAGCCTCCCAAGTAGCTGGGATTACAGGTGCTCACCACCACGTCCAGCTAATTTTTGTATTTTTAGTAGAGACAGGGTTTTGCCATGTTTCCCACACTGATGTCAAACTCCTGACCTCAAGTAATCCACCCACTTTGTCCTACCAAATTGCTGGGATTACATGTGTGAACCACTGCACCCGCTCTGAGAAATTTGCCTAATATTTATAGAATAGGAATAAGGGAAAACAGGTATTTTTCTATTAAAATATTTAGTTCTCCATCAAAATAAGGAAATTATTACACATACTAAATATGTCAAATCAAGTTATTTTACTTGTAATTAACTTCATTCACAGGCTTTTTCCATTTATCCTAACATTCCTCCCAGCATGAAAAATTCCTGTTACAAAGGAAAAATCTAATTTACATGAATATAAGTATAAAAATCTTTTTCTGGCTTTCACTGGGACACCTAGGTATTTCAGTTCACTTCTAAACTTTAATTCTGCCTAGTTTCTTAAAAGTTTAAAAATATAGGAAATTGAGCATACTATTTATTCCTGTTAACTAGCTCTATACCATGCATTCATTTGCTTTCAAGATTTCTGTGGGCAAAAACTGCCATTTTCAGCTTCATACATGATTTCAGGTCTTAGAGTCAGTTTAAGGTCTGTATTGGCACTACAGAATTTGCAGGTGTGGGCAGGCAGTAAATATCCTCTTGAGGTTTGTGGATCCCCACCACCTTAATAAAGTGAATATTGAAGCCAATTTATATTCCCCAAGTTCTGTAAAAAGTAGAATAAGGAAATCTGATTTTCTAAATAATCCAATAATATTTTGAAGCCCTTGGCAGCTACCGGCTGGGTCACCCATTAGTGTGGTTCTGTTGCCATGTGCTCTAGAGTTTCAGGAACCATTTGTCAATCCGGAGGGGTATAAGTACCACTGCCAAGTGCCATACTTGTAAGTTTTTCTGAACGTGATGCTTCTTTATGTTTTGGCTTCAAACACTATGGCAACAATGAGGTGAGAAGTGACTGTGCTATCAAGCACATAAGCAGCAGCACAAGATTAGTTTGAGGGGCAGGTGAAGTTTCATTAAACAAAAGCATTGGTCCACTATCATTAATTAAGACACAATTTGAAGCCAGACTTTTTTCCTGTGATAAGCCTGAAGTAATCAAAATCAATCCCTTCAATATCATTGGAGGAGTCTCAGATATTCAGATGGTGAAAACAAAGAAATAATTTTATTTATTCCATTGTACTTACAGTTGAGAAGCAGCAAGGAACCCTACATCAGTTTGTCCCCCTCAGGAAAGGTATAGACACCTTGTTTCTTCTTGCAAATGATTTAAGCAACTAAAATTTCAGAACCAGAACCAATTTTAAGAAATTAGAAAAATCATATCAATGAGTAGCTATTGATTAGATTAAAATTTAATTAGTTTCACCTAATAATTTTCTTTTTTTTTGATTTAGATTAAAATTTAATTAGTTTCACCTAATAATTTTCTTTTTTTTTTTTTTTTTTTTTTGAGACGAAGTCTCACTCTGCTGCCCAGACTGGAGTCAGTGGCATGATCTCAGCTCACTGGAATCTCCACCTCCTAAGTTCAAGTGATTCTCCTGCCTCAGCCTCCTGAGTAGCTGGGACTACAGGTGTGTGCCACCACACCTGGCTAATTTTTTTTATATGTTTAGTAGAGACGGGGTTACACCATATTGGCCAGGCTGGTCTCGAATTCCTGCCCACATGATCTGCCTACCTTGGCCTCCCAGAGTGCTGGGATTACCAGTAAGCCACCCTGCCTGGCCTCATCAAATAATTTTTAAAAGCATGACAATTCAGTTATTTTATATTCATTCCAATTTACAAGATTATGAAAGTGAATATATTAATAAACTCTTTTCTTTTTTATTCACTCCATCCACATATCTAAGAGCCAACACTTCTACTTTATTAATAGCAATAAAAATGTTATATTCTATTGTTCAGTGTAACTACAGCAAAACAGTAGTAAAATAAACTCAAGCCACAAATATAGGGATTTTCAACCTCTGATTGTAATAAAATTTGACTTTATTTTAGCTGGCATGAGACTAATACATTCAAAATAATGTTTGTAATTCAAAGCAGGAAATCAGTGCTAAAAAACTGAATAATAACAAAAGAAAATGTCAATAGTATAAAATTAACTAAATGTAAATATTTGCATTTAGTTTGAACAAACTCAATTTGGCCTTATGTTTTCAGAATTTCTGGCTTTCCAACACAGTTTTAAAAGGCAGAAGTCTCCTTTATTGCTTCCATTACTATAGCCATAAGGCAGCAATGTCCTCACAATTGTATGAGATGATGTGCAGATAATGACCATTAAAAGCATGCTCCATTCAGTTGAGAATGTTTACAAAAGTGATGCTTACCCTTATGAATTAAAGGCTAAAGAAAGCTCAATAGATATTGCAATAATCATAAAGTGGAGGACAATCTCATAACAATGGCTCAATCAAAAGTATTTGCACATGACTTCCTAAAATGTGGTCTTATTAAAGCACAATTACAAATTATTCTCCCAGTTTCTGAACTATTTTTAAAAAGTGCATACACATAGCAAACTAGGAATGAGTCCTGCAGTAGTTGTGTAACACAGAGTGTAAGACCTTGAAAATTGGAATCAGGCTCTGTTCACCTCTGCCACTCATTGAACTCTATGAACTTGGACAGATGTTTAACTATCATCATTTTGACCAACACTTCCTGTGGTAATTACTTACTAGTATTATGTGATTTGCTTTTCATGTCACTGAACTAAGTGCCACTTTCATCCCCTTTTTATATATGGAAAAACAGAGATCCAAGATGTTAAGTAACTTGTTTGTGGTAACACACCTTTACGAATTTGAACCCAAGAAAAGCCACATGCATATATAGGAAGTCCCAGAG